>NC_091475.1:7077235-7237839 GCF_036971445.1 Narcine bancroftii | reverse complement strand
TCATCAAACTTTGTAAAGTTATTCGTGAGTTATAAGGTATGAAGGGGGGGAAACAAAGTTTGTAAAGTTATAAGGTGTGAAGGGGGAAAACGAAGTTTTCAGGCTCAAGTTAATTATCGAAAAGCGTTTATAATATTCCACTGGATTTCAGCGAAAACATTTTCAAATTCTCTTTTGCACCAGTTAATGCTTTATTATACTTTCTTTTTAAATCATCTTAAACATTTAGTTTGAAAACATCACAAAGCGACACAATACAAGGTGCTTACTTTTAATAAATGCATCGAGTCCACGCTGCTGAAGATCCAGCTGCGCTGGATGGGTCACGTCTCCAGAATGGAGGACCATCGCCTTCCCAAGATCGTATTATATGGCGAGCTCTCCACTGGCCACCGAGACAGAGGTGCACCAAAGAAGAGGTACAAGGACTGCCTAAAGAAATCTCTTGGTGCCTGCCACATTGACCACCGCCAGTGGGCTGATCTCGCCTCAAACCGTGCATCTTGGCGCCTCACAGTTTGGCGGGCAGCAGCCTCCTTTGAAGAAGACCGCAGAGCCCACCTCACTGACAAAAGGCAAAGGAGGAAAAACCCAACACCCAACCCCAACCAACCAATTTTCCCCTGCAACCGCTGCAACCGTGTCTGCCTGTCCCGCATTGGACTGGTCAGCCACCAACGAGCCTGCAGCAGACGTGGACTTTTTACCCCCTCCATAAATCTTCGTCCGCGAAGCCAAGCCAAAGAAAAGAAATTTAAGTACAATTTTTTCATTACTGCAAGCTTTTAAATAATGGACTCTTTCCCCCCTTAAAAAATACCATTTAAATTGATCTGATGCCAGGCTGTTTAAAAAATATTGATTAAAAATAGGTGTCAACAAGAAGAAAATCAGGAGAGCCACACTGCACTGAGATATTCAGGTTTTGAACGTCTAAAGGCTATTTGCAGAGCAATGCATTTACCGCATCCTTGGGAATCATAAAAAAGACCAACTGGGTGATGATAGTTACATATTAAACCGAACTTGGGGAGCTCTTCTGTTAAAATGCGATATTATTAAATAAAGGTTGTAGTGTGATTGTTTTAGTGTCAATTAAACAGTTTCACATTGACACTAAAATAACATCTTCCAGTGTAGCTAATACAACAATGCCCAAACAAGACATAAATAATTATAGTAGAGTGCTTTGGATGATTAAATACTCTTGAAAAGTATTTAATAAATAGGCATGTCATTTCAAAGCACAAATTTACTTTACTGAATATTTCTGGAGATGCATTCTCCTAGTGATTCAGGAGTGTTTATCCCAGCATTGGTAAAATAAAGATTCATAGTTTAATTTCCAGACACATGATAGACTGCAGATGTCGGAATCTGAAGCACAAAATATACCTGATAGAGGAGTCTACCAGCATCAGTTCTCACCATTTCTGGTCCGATCTTTTCAACGAGAATTATTTGCTCTGAACGAGATGAGGGGATGGATTATTGGAATAATGAAATAAAAATCCACCAATATGGTTCATCTGATCACTATCCTGTTGAATATATTGGCATCAGAAGGAGATGGAATTGGAGTTATCTCTTATATACTTCATGATTAAGAGTGGATATTAATCCACAATTGCACTTACTAAATGTGTAATACAGTCCCGGCTCAAAATATGTTAACATACAGTTGAAAGAAATAGCCACAGAAGCCCGATTAGACTGTTAAGTTTTTAACTTTTGCTGTTTCATTAGTTTCAAGGTATTTTGTGTAACAGATTTCTAGTCATTCATCCAGTTGCTGCCAGAGCATTTTTTGGCTATGATTAAGGAGAAAAGCAGATTGAGTGCTCGCAATAGATATATTGTTAATTCTTGGCCCCATTTATATTTCTTGAACATTCAATGAGAAACGATCCACCTCCAAAGTGAAATTTAGCTTATACCGGGTGCTCTCAACTTATGATGTGGTTACGTTCTGGCAAACCCATTGTAAGTCAAAAAAGAATGCCACAACTACCATTTTTTAATAATTAAATTTTGAAAACCTTTATGCCACACTGAAAAAAACCATCAACATACACAGCTGAAAGCACACTGGGCACGAAGAATGTTTGAAGCATTGAACTAAAATTAATTGCTGGATGCCAAGGATCGCGAGAGAGTAGCGTACCGCATATCGCAAGTGTGGGGCCAGGTTAGAATTTGAAATTGAAAGTACAGATTTGAACCATTGTAACTCAGACCATCATAAGTAGGGGAGCACCTGTATTGAAATTAGGACTATTTTTATAGAGGTTAATACCATATTGTAACCGATAGAGTGAAGAAACAGATGTCCAAAAATATTTCATACATCAGTGATTAAGCAGAATATTCACGAACCTACAATATGGCAAATCGTTTTTGTTTTAAAGGGTCAATACAATTATTAAGCACACAATGGTATTAAAAATGTGGATGTTATTTTTGTCTTGGGTGGAGGACAGATTGTGCTGGGGCACAATCAACAATATTGGAAATATACTGTTAGCTTTCTAACTTTTTGCTCAAATTTAAAATCAAACTTGTTGAAATATCACAAAATTTTACAGTTTCCTTGAACCAGTAAAAACAGACATTGTTTCATACATTTTACACTATAACACCACCAGCAACCTAGGTTTGAATCCAGAATTGATTGTTAGGAGTTTGTACATTCTCCTCATGTCTGCATGTGTTTCCCCTAGATGCTCCAGTTTCCTCCCACTCTTTAAATCTACAAGGGTTGTAGGTTAATTGGAGTATTTGGCCGCGTGATTTCGTGGGCCAGAAGCACCTGTTACTGTGCTGTCTGTCTAAAAAAAAATATAATTTTAAATCCCTTTTTTTCTTTAAACAATATTTGATGTTTAATTGTAACCTGGTGCATTTTTGTTAATTTAGCATGTCCAATGATTTAAAGAAAAACTTTTAATATGTATACAATCTACTACATGTGAATAACGGGATTGTAAGTAAGCAAAAAGGACTTTGTTTCTCAAGATAAATGTTACACTCTCAGATCACCTCAAAGTTCTTCAAATCCAGGAATGTTAATTGAAGGATAAATAATGGAGAGGGCAAGTGGTCAACTCCTTTGCTCTTCTAAATGGTGATATGAGACTTTTGGGTCCAGCTGAGACTGAGACAGGACTTAACATCTTAACAAGGCAGCAAGACCAGTGGTGAAGGATTCAATGCTGCACTGAAAATGACAAAAAAAACATTTAAAGTGTCGAACAGTCAATTTGTTAATAAACTGAAACATATGCAGGTAAAATTTAATTCCCTCTGTTGCTGAAGATGACAACAAGTAGTAAAATATTAGAATGATGGTGATGAATTTGTGCTCCACGATGATACCACAAGCCTGGTTAATGGGGATTCACTGATCTTCTCCATTGCTGCTCCATTTGAACTCGTCACAGTGACCAACGATGAAGGAGTTGTTGGCAAGCTCAGGTT
This sequence comes from Narcine bancroftii, assembly GCF_036971445.1. NCBI lineage: Eukaryota > Metazoa > Chordata > Chondrichthyes > Torpediniformes > Narcinidae > Narcine > Narcine bancroftii. The sequence continues at coordinate 7,234,362 of NC_091475.1, read as the reverse complement.
TCCTCGAATAAATGGACTTGGAGGGTTTCCTGGCACTGGGCTCAGTTGGTTAATTGGACTAACTGAACGATTGCTCACAGCCCAATGGCAAGTATACTGGCTGAAAGTGAACATACAAAAGGTACAATTATTGTAAAACAATCCAGAGACCATCACATCTCGTTATAGATTTGGTGTAAATGTGTTCAAAGATTTCAAAACAAGTAAGTTTATGAAATTTGAGATTATTGTAGACAAATATAATTGCATGATAATGAAGGATAATTATAACAAATTCATAGTTATTCATAGCCACCAAAAGCTTTATTAACCACTACACATCAACAATTTTGGAGTGGAGAGCATCAAGTTCCTTGGAGTTCACTTAACTAATGATCTGTCATGGACACACAACACCTCCTCACTTGTCAGGAAGGCACAACAGTGACTGCACTTCCTGAGAAGACTGAAGAGGGCAAGGCGACTGGCCACCACTACGTCAGTCTTCTACAGGAGCTCCAAGTCCATTTCTGTCCAGCTGCATCACAGTGTGGTATGGTTGCTGCACAGAAATGGATCAGAGGACCATGACTGACAGAAGGGATCACTGGAATCTCCATCCCCGCCCCCAAATTTTGTGATCTAACAGGATTATTGTCTGAAGAGGGCTCTCAAAAGCTTTGATGACCTTCCACCCAGCATCTTCCAGCTTCTCCCATTGGGAAAGTGATACCAGAGGATCAGAGCCGGCACCACCAGGCTAAGGAACATCTTCTTCCCACGGACAGTGAGAATGCTGAATGACCATAGGAACTGCTCATACGAATCGTCCAAAACTCATTTTCATAAAACAATTTTACTTATTTCTTTGCATGTATGAATACTTGTCAAGTGTATGTATTGTTATCTATATGTGTTATATCTGGTTGTGTGTCTGCATGTTGTACACTGAGGACTGGAGAGTGTGGTTTCATTGGGTTGTTCTTGTGCAATCAGATGACAATAAACCTGTCTTGACTTAAATCTATAATGGTGCCAACTATCTGGGGAGAAAGGAAAGTGTGTCTAGGTAAGAGAAGGGAAGACAAGACTATCATGAAGGATTACAAGTAGATGTCCTACTTTAATTAATTGATTCACACTGGGTTCTGCTGCTTAATTAAACATCAGCCCAAACCTGTTCCAGTTTTCAATTATTTTTCCAAAGGGTTTGCAAAAAATTAGACTCACCTTTCCAAGGAGAAACAGAGAAAACAGTTGATGGGAGAATGCATTGTAGCAGATTACTATAACATCGTAGACAGGTTGTCATAGTTAGATCTATGTATGATTAATTCATTACTATTACAAACATTTCAATTTTTACAGCTTGATTGCAGTCAATTTTTAATATGCCCATTAAAGCCAAAGTTAGAAAAGTAGAGGTAGAATTTCCATCAGTTTCAGTAAATGCCCATTCATGAGAATGGGCATGTCTGTCCATGGCCTCATGCACCGCCAAACCAAGGCCACCCATAAATCTTTGCAATATCTAATATTCCATCTGGGCACTCTTCGACCAAATGGCAGTAATATCAACTTTTCTGTTTTCTGCTAGATCACTCCCCATTCTCCCTCTCTTCCTGATCCCTCTGGCTCCTTTTCCCCAGCTCTCCATCCCCTTCGCCCTGTTTGCTGATGTGCACTCCCTCCTTTATCTATTACCTCCTGCCTGTGTACTTTGTCCCTCCCCTCCCTCCACCACAATTTTACTCAGGTACATGCCTATATTTTGCTCATACCTTGAAGAAGCCCGGTGGTAAAACACTGTTGGATGGATTTATCTGGTCGGACCCACCCTTTGGCCGGATGTATCTGTGGCCCCTCCCACAGGCTACTGTATAAAGGTGACTGTTCCCCAGCCCCATCCTCAGTGCACGACAGTTGAGCAATGTGGATGTCCCTTTGTTCTTTAGTGAATAAAAGCCTATCAGTTTCTCAGCTTCAGTCTTTGAGTACATCAAGTACAAAACATTGGTTATGTATCATTTTCTTGGCTATATAAAATACACTGTTTAACCTGCTCAGTTTTTCCAGCAAGTGATTTGAAGTAAATCTGTTCGCCAGGTTGAAAAAGGAAATGATTTATTTCACAAGAAGAATTATGAATTAATCATAGTTAAATGGTTCACTATAATAAAAATGGTGAGGTTTATTCCAAAGCGCAAATCATTCAGCAATTTTATCTGACATTACAATTTTACATTTAAACCAGGAAGTTGCTTTCCAAGTGCCTCCAGAAATATTTTCATGTCAATTTTCAGCTAAAAATTTGCAATGAAGGAGTTTAAACATGCTATATTCAGTCGATGAACTCTCCAGAGAAGCTGGCAGGCACATGAGAGAAAATAGATTACTGGGAAATGAAGGTGGGCAATGGGACTGATGGGCATGCACTTAGAGGTAGCATCAATTTGTCCTAAGGCAGTAGTTCTCAATCTCCCCCACCCCAGCATACTACCTTAGATAATCCCTTACTAACCACAGAACACCCATGGTATAGGAGTGGGTTAAAAAAAAAAGGTTGAAAACCACTGTCCTAAGGGATAGGCAGGATGGTCAAACTAATGTCAGCTTCTTTTCCCAACCTAGTATCAAGGCTCTGATCAACCGGACTCCTGAAACAAACACTTCACAGGAACATCCAGGAGGTCAGAGAAAGCATTAAGCCCTTGTTTTTTTTATATATAAAAATGGTGTCGTGCTCTCATCAACTCATGAAAACCTCTGGCCGGAGAATGTTCAAAGTGGTGGAGAAGCTTAAAGCTTTGAGCATGTCAGAATTCTCCAGTTGCCCAAGGAGGCCAACTACAAGCTTACCTACCCAATGTCAAGTGCCACCGACCCATTGTACAGGAGAGCCTGCCAACTGCACTTAAGTAAGCAAAATCTGGAGTGGAAGCAGATCATTCTCAACCCTGGAGGATCAGTTTAGTGTGACAGTTAAGCAGTTGAACGGATGGTCTTTGAAAGGGTTTGTTGCAGGCCATTCAGAAAAAAGGTTAGTTTTAGGAATTGTGTGGGTCACAAACCAGGTTTTTTTTAAATCTTGGATCAGTTGAACTTCCACAATGGGGAAATATCCTCTCACAAACCTTAAAAGTGCAAGCAATCCGTAGATTTCCGACCCGTATTCCTCACCTGGAATTGGATCCAGTTCCAGATGCATGAGTCAGTGGTAGCATGTTTGCGTGGGGAGGAGGTGGTAAGGTTGACCAGTTGTCATGCCCTCCTATAGCCTGAAAGCTGTTACTGGTGTTTTCTGCAAAGGGCACTTGTTAGAAATAGAATATTGATCAACAATTAAAGATATTTTTACATTATAAAGGAAATTATAAGGAAAATGTAAATCTTCACTATCCAGGTTAATCATTCTCAGGGGTAAGTACCAGGATAAACTTCAGAAGGCAGTAAATCATTTCAGTTAAATGGTCAATAAAGCTGGAATCTATCGTCAGCTTTTGCATCTCTCCATCTGCTGAAACAAAACTTTACAAAATGCAATTAAAACTAACTTCCAAACTATGACTCAATCATTTAGGTTTCTCTAGTTTAAATTCTGCAGGCCGAAGCCTCTTATTCAAGTTGCTTCCTTTTCATGGAGTGAAGCACAGATTGGAGGAACAACTCATCTTCCTTCTCGCCTCCCTCCAACTGATGGCATAAACATCAACTTCTCCAATTTCCGTTTATATCCCCCCCCCCCCCCCCCAACCTTTCCCTATGTCTTCTTTCCTCTGGCTCCGACTCTCCTTCTCTTCCCTCTGCCTCCTTACAGAGCCAAAAACAAACCCCTCCCCTGATCAATTCTCACCTTTCCTCTTATCATATCCAATTGTTGTCTGTTGGTCTGTACTCCTCCCACTCTTCCCTTTCCACTAGTCTTTTAATACAGGTGCCTACCCGCTTTTATGTGGAAGGGCTCAGGCCCAAAATGTCATTAATATATCTTTATCTCCTATGGACCCTGCAAGACCTGCTGAGTTCCTCCAGCATTTGTGTGTGTTTTTACTACTTTCTGTTCACAGTTACCTTTCCCAGAATTTCCATCAACATAATTCCACCCTTCCTTTACAGACTTGCAACTCCTTCTCCTCCCCATATTTTTCTAAATTTCTTCAGGAGTCCTCCTCTCAGTATTATTCTAGTATAAAAACAGGAAATGCTGAAAATAACCAGCAGGTCTGGGAGATGAAGAACAAATTTATTAAACTTTCAGGTCAATAACTTTGCATGATTTCTGAATGGCCACTGCTGAAACTCTCTCTGCAGGGGCAGGCTGAATCTCTCTCTGCAGGGGCAGGCTGAATCTTACTCAGTCTTTCCAGAATTTCGGTTTTATTTCAGCATTTTTTTGTAGCACCTTTATTCAGATGTTTTCTTCCACTTTGCATTGAAATATTTAGTCCAAAATTCATGTTTATTATAAAAAACATTAAACTTGATTAGATTTCTGATGCAATCTAGATCAGTCATACAACAACGAATCATTTTTGAACAATATACCAATTTACCGAGATTGCAGACCTACACAGTGAATTTATTTAATAAACTCAAGATCACCAACCCCCTTTGTGTGGCAAATGCCTTTCTGATTTAACTAACACGCATTGGCAATATGGGTTAATAATAATGTTCTTAAGAATGAGAAAATATCCTGTATTTAATACAGTACAGTTTTACATATACAGTAAAAGTCCTAAAGTTTGGGGATTGGGGCAATCTAGATTTTCAGGATTCTCGGGCAGTACCTTAAAATTTAAATTTAAGGAAAATAAAGAGATGAACAGGTCAATTTTCATAGTTTATTAATGAAAAGGAATTCTTATAAAATACAAAAGAAATTCATTAATTTCTGCAAAATCTTCGCATCTGTGGCACTTGTACTTGCACTCACGCACACAAAAGCCCGCTGAATTTTTTTAAGTTTGAGAGGTCGGGATTCTCAGGTGGTCTTTTACTGTAAAATGTTTCAACGCCCTACTGTGATGTCAGTGACTTGCACAAGATATTCTTGTGCTATTTTAACAACATCAATAAACTCCTGTCAACATTTCGGAACTCATTACCCAAAGTCAAAAGATTTAGTCATTCAAAACTTCCATTTTATTACTTATGATTTCATGATGTTACATGAGCTGAGATCATTACAGTTTTAACATTTTTAAATCAGCCATAGATGTTTTATTGGTTTTCAAATACTGAAACGATTATTAAATATTAATATACAAAATTGCATCTTAATGAAGAAATCGGTGCTTACCCGTCGGATAGTTTCTATGGATGTAAGATGTTGGATAAGGAGTAGCAAGATGGCTGCACCTTGGACTGTACCGTTCACAGCTATGAAATGAGTGGGCACTGCTGGCAAGTGGTAAAGCAGCATGGTACTGATAATTTGGATTTGCTGGGGTACAAATAGTCTCACCATTAGGTATCAACCAGCTGCTTACTGGAGAGAATAAAATCAGTCATAATTCAAAAGGATAATAACAACTCTTCCAGAATTTATTAGGAGACTTATTGTGTCAAATGTTACACTTCCAACTAATTAAAATATAATTAGTTCAAAGTTCAGTTTTATAGTACATGCATGGGATTACATACAACCCTGAGATTCTTTATTTTCCTGCAGGCAGGGAATTCCAATCAATCAGCACTGGGATTTTTGGAAAAACTGGAATATTTCACTTGTAGGTTTAGATGTTAAGGTTAAGTTTGTTGATTACAGAATAAAGTTAAACTAATGTAGAAACATCCCCTAATTTAGGAATACAATAATCCATGACTCAAATTTTACCAGTTGTTTGAATCTTTAATGAATTGCCAGCATCAGGTGCTAAGCTCCAAGTGGTGATGACTTAAAAATTAATACTCGCAAAAATATAACAATTACAGTGCGGAAACAGGCCATCTCGGCCCTTCTGGTCCGCACCGATTTAAGTGAAACTCCACTAGTCCCACCCACCTGCTCCCTGCCCATAACCCTCCAGCCCCCTCACATCCAAGTACTCATCCATCCTCCTCTTAAATGACAAAATTGACCCTGCTGCAACCACCTCTTCCGGAAGGTCATTCCACTCAGCCACCACTCTCTGAGTGAAGAAACTTCCTCTTATTTTACTTCTAAAGTTTTGCCCCCTAACCCTTAACTTATGACCCCTCGTTCCAATCTCTCCTACTCTCAAGGGGAAGAACCTATTCACGTCTATCTATACCCCTCATAATTTTATATACCTCTATCAAATCCCCCCCTCAACCTTTTACGCTCCAATGTTGAACTTCATTAAATTTTGCAGTACAAAAGCCTTCTGATTTATTGAGCATAAATTTAGAAGCATGACAAGACCGCACAGCAGAAGAAAGAATCTGGAGTGGACAACTTAGCTCCTCAAGGCTGCTCTGCCATTTTGAATGACTTGCTTGTTCAGATTGTAACCACATCTCTGTATTCCCATGCATCTCTGGTATCCTTTCACCCAGTTGTTCACTAAAGATCTATCTGCCCCTGCCTTAAAAATATTCAAAGACTCAGCTTCACCAGCCATTGTGAAAAAAAAGTTTGAAAGAATCATGACCCGGTTTTAAATGAGCAACCTTTAAGTTTGAAACGGTGATCCTAAATTCACTTACTACATGCTCTCCATATTCACACTGTCAAAGTCTCTCAGGGACTTACCATTTTGCTTAATACCTTGAAGAAGGCACAAGTCCGAACCATTGATAATATATCTATGCTATGGACGCTGTGAGACCGGCTACATTCCTCTCGCATTTACTGTCTGATTTTGCTTACATTTCAATGAACTTAAGTCACTCGGAGTTCCAGTTGACTCAAGCCCAGTTCTGATAAAAGCTTGTCAACCCAAAACATTAATTCTCTCTCTTTCCACATATGCCACCCAACCTGCTGAGAGTTTCCATTTTTTTTTTTAATCTTTACTCCTTTAAAAGTTAAAATGGCATGCAAGCATATTCTGCCGGAAACCAGCAGATATTGTTGGCATTCTTTGAGTGGCTCCTAGTAACAGCCAGCTTCAAGGTTGTGGCTAGTTTTTTTGCACATTTAAGATCATCAGTTTTGAATTTTCCTTTGTTCTGTGAAGATGGAAAGAATGGAGATGGCCCAAATACTTTTATTGACAATTTTAATCATCGTTTTAAGCATTATTTAATTGTTTTCTCATAGTTTTCGGAACCATATAACAAAGTAGCAGTAACTGATAAGGTTTAATAAACCGTGAAAAACCCAACTGCAACTTTAGTATGGATGTTTCTTTGAATTAGACAAACAACGATACTCTAGACTTTCCAACTGTTTATAAAGGAAGATAGCTGCAATAACTCCCTTCTACTGTCTTCCAGTAGCAATGATCAGAAAATATCAAATCATGGTCAAATGTAATACAAATTCTTTTAAACTCCTTATCACTGCATCAGAAATATAAATTGAATTTAGGGATAAATGGAAAGGGTAAAGATTCAGCAACTACAAATCAGAAAGAGGTTAATGGTGTAATTCTGAAATCTTGGCAAATTTTCTTGTCAGACTTTTACATTACTACTTTCTTCAATGATCCTGGAATATTACTCACATCAATCCGTGAAATGTTAAAGACTTACAATTATTACATTACGATATTAACGTGCTGAACATTGCCCATCTGTCAGCAAACATCTCTTCTGACCTTACAACCGAAAGAAGGGCATGATGAAAATGGCTGGGCCTGCAACACTATCCTAAAGAACTCCTGCAGACATGTCCAGTGGCTGAGATGATTGGCTTCCAACCACTACAACAACATTGCTTTGAGCTTGGTATGATTGCAGCTAGCAAAGGGTTTTATCGTGAATTCCCATTGACACCATATTAGCTAAGTTCCTGGATGCCACACTTGATCAAATGCTGCTTTAATGGCAAGGGCAGCTGTTCTCAACATTTCTGAAATTCAGCTCTTTTGTCCATGTTAAGCTTTTTTTGTAAAGTTTCTGCTTTAATTATAATTGCAATTAATTGTCATTAAAAATCTAGACACAGTATTCGTATTATTTGTTTTTAGACATACAGCACTTTAACAGCCCATACTGCCCAATCACACCCAATTAACCTACACAATTCCCGTACGTTTTGAAGGGTGGGAGGAAACCGGAGCACCCAGAGGAAACCCACACAGACACAGGGAGAACATACAAACTCTTTAAAGACTACACTCTATTTGAAGCCCGGTTACTGGTGCCATAACAGCGTTGCACTCATCATTTCACTAACCATGCTGCCCTATAAGAAATTAGGGAAAATACTCAACTGAATTAATGTAGGAACTAAGAATACCATTTAAATAGATCTTATTTAAAGTGTTAAAATTTAACACCTCAAAACACTGTATAGTGGAATGATCATTGCACACTCCAAATAAAAGTGATGTCTGCCTCCACAAATGTCTGGCCGCTTGTAGTTCAATCTCCCACTATTCATCATGAACACCCATCCTCCCGTGCTACCATACAAAGTTATTGACTTACTGTGAGAGTAACTCAAGTGGTGATTTGCAGGAAGGCCATCTGAGCTGTCCTTATAACCAGTTCTGTAACAATACAGGTAAAGATATAAAATTATTCTCTCAGAGAAGGGGATATTGAAGAATTAAACCATAAACTTGTTCTTATAAATGTAAATACAATTTTTTTTCCTCTTTGTGAAAGACAGTTACACATGCTGCATAATGATCTCTCTTATTCAACTGACTATATTCTTATATAATAAAAATTTTTTGGATTAATAATTAATACTTAATTAATTTTTTTTGTTTTTTTATATATATCGATCTTTTTTTAAGATATATATTTTTTATTTTTTTTATTATACTAATAGTATTAATTCTTCACTCTTTATCGTGGGGGTGGGGAGGGGGGGTTTAGGGGTTAAAAATAGGGTTTTTTTTAGTCTTAGTTTTTAGTTGTTAGGGGGAGATGCCAAGATTGGTATTGTATTAACTATGTTACTTTGTACTTGTATTACTTTATTTTGTATTTTTTCTGTACATGAATTACTTACTTTCTTCATATGTTAAAATTAATAAATAAAGTTTCGAAAAAAAAACAACTGACATTTTAAGACTAGCCTCCCAAGGTGCTTCGTTGGCTGATCCATTGACCTCAATTTGTGTTGAGTTGTCATTATTGGTTATAATATTTCTTTTTACTTAACTCATGGGGAGATTTATTATTTAATGCTCATCAAATGAGATTTCTCATTGTTAGCCACAAGAATTGGTTCTCATTACACTGACAAAATAATTTTTGGAAAGATTTGCTTCCAGAGAAAAAAAAATTGGGAATTACGCTAGACAACCTCAGGCTGAAAATAAAAGTTCATTTCAGATTTGCTGTATCACGTAGGAAGTTGGAGAAACATTAAATTAACTTTTATTGAATGGTGCATGTTTAACTCCAAGTACTTCTGAGCCAATCTCTCAGGTTGACTGCACATGTTGCACAATAAATGTGACGAGCTCAGGGTTGGGTCACCAATTTTACAACCAAAGTGGAGCTCATAGGCTTTCTTAATATCCAATTATGCTACATCTTTGAGCCTCAAGTGTATACTCGCCACAGGATGTAACAGAATTTATCACAGTTGTTGCGACATGGACAAGACATTTCTGCTGTATTGAATCTTCTTGAAGACAATAAATGCTGTTGTTAAGAATATTCACTACACTATTACTTGCAGAACATATGCATCAACATGCGTTCAATCTATAACAATGTAATGCACAGCATCTGTAAATGTGAGCTGCTTTTGTAGCCTGTCTGCAACTATCCTGACTAAGCATGCCCAGGCCAAAGACATTTGTACTGCATTTACTGCTTGGACTGACCAAAACATCTTGTTTTGTGGGCAATATATAGTAGGGTTAAAATAGGACAGGAAATCACAAAAATAGGTTATATCTTAAAAAGGTACATGATAGAAACATGTTAAGATGATCAGCAGTCCAAAATCCATAAAATACTCAGAAAAGTGTCTAGGAAGCAAAATTTTCATTGTCCAGTGTTATCAGAAAGATTTTTAAGTGTAGCTGAAATTACAGTTGCAGTAAAGCTCTTTACCCCAAAGCTATACATGAACTGAACACTCCCAAACCTTGAATATTGTATTCTTTTATTGTGTTGTTATTTTTATATTTTGTGTGATGTATGTGGGCACTATCTGGATGTGCACTCGATTTTGTTGTTCTTCAGCAATAACAATAAAGGTGATCTTAAGTTGGATTTTCCTCTGGGCTTCTTTGTTGTGAAGTTCTTGATGTTTTAAAACAGAAAGGAAACACCTTCCAAACAATCTGCCATGTCCATATCAAGCCGGTAAAGTGAGATTGGACTGTGAACCAAAAAACTTTTCTGAACTCACACACACACATTACATACACGTGCGCTTAGAATTAGAAGGGGGTTAAGTTAGGTTAGTTAAGTCGATAGTGATAAGTTAAAGTCTGTTTTCATGTTTAAAGATAATTAAAAGCAACTTTTGTTTAAGTAACCATTTGTCTTGATGAATATCTATTGGTGCTGGGTTTGGGGTCCTCTGGGTGTAACATTACATTTGCATTTTTATTTCATCTTTTAGTCAGGCTCTCAGTGGACTTGAAGGGCTTAAATCAACTGTAACTGGTCATTTCTTGAATCACATGCAATGTGCACAAAATGTAACTAATTTCAAAATTGCAGTGAGGCAACTTGTTGAATAACTTCACGTTCTGATGAAAACCACTGCCTTACCTTTCTTTAGAATCCAGGAATGCTTTTGCGAAGGGATTATTCTTAATCTTCAGAGCTGTAACCTTATAAATAATTAGATAGAAAATAAGCTATTATGTCATTAGATAATTAACTGAACAAATATTTGACTAAATGCTCAAAAGTCTAGTCCGAGATGCAGGCTGCTTCCTTCTGCCTTTGGTGGGTGGTGGGGGGGTAGGGTGATGGAGAACTTGCATCCCAATGGTTGTGGGAAAGGCACGTTGTGTGCAGCACCACCAGCTCTGACTAGAAGTGGGTAATAAAATAGAAACAAAATGGGTCGTTTCAAGCAGATTACTTTGTAAAATGGTTTCTTGCTTAAAAAGGAGAAAGACTTTGGAAATTATGATATGCTGTACCCAAGCAAAGCTTACAAAGCTTTGAAGGGAGCTCTCAAAGTATCACCAGGATGGACATTATAATTCCATCATCGCTGGGCTACCTTTCTGCCCAGACTGGTGCTCAGAAATAACTCACTGGGTGGAGGCTGATACTTCATTACCTCCCAAATCTGATTGGGTCCAATCTCAACATCAGGGATCCCTGGAAAGAGCTCATGTATTGGAAGAAGTAATCACAAAAATCCCCATTGATAAGAAAAAAAATCAGAAGAAGTCCTCCTGCCTCTGGCCAGAACCGCACGCCACGTAGGTAATCCTGATTAGCATATGTTGCAGGGCTTGCACGTTTATCACAAATTGTTTAGTGAGGTCACTGGATCCTCCTCATAGTGTATCAGCCCGGAGATTTCCAACCATGCTCCCAATCTATTGGTTATATGGCTCCCATCACAGAGTTATATAGGAGAGGAAAGATTTCCATTTATATACAGGAAAATCCATGCAGTTGACAAGTTTACATCAAAGTGAGGATGAACTGTCCCCTCCTACTACCAATTCACAGATAAATTCCTATTCTGTCCTCTGAATCATTTAATTCTTGGGTCAGATCCTGAGCCACACAGCCAGAAATTCTCATTTCTATCAATGCCAGGTGTTATTGAAGAACACTAACAAACCTCAGTAATCAGATAATGCACAAAGACCTCCCCCCCCCCCGACCACCAAGCCATCTGATTTCCTGAATTAAGAAAACCCTCGCAGTGGATGCATCTGAGGGCTGGGTCCTGCATTCAAGTTTCCTTTTGAAGGAAAGGAGAGTGTTGAACAAACAGTATTTTTAATTGGAAAAATAAATGGTCACTCTGTTGACCAGCTGCAACTGCAGCAATTCAGAAGGAAAATGAGACAAATACAATTCAAAGTCGGGGGAACTGCAGCAATGATAAAGTAAAGCCTTCAATCCAACATGCCAGACCAGCAGATTTTTTTTAAATTATTGGATATTATTCTATTGGTGAACACACATCTACCCCGCTCACTCTTTACAGGATAAGACACGTGCACTTAACTTTCTCTTTACGTGAGCAACTAATATTTCTAATGAACCTAATAAATTTATAGGGAGTGTGGGATGGAAGGCCATGCTAAGTTGAAAGAGACCATAGGAAACAGAGCCAAGTCATTTAAAGGGACCTCATGAACCAGAGACCAGGTGAGTGGACAGGGAATGTGGCAAACATCACCTGGTGAGCCAGATGCCAAATAATTAGAATGTTACTGTGCACTATTTCTTTAAAAATCTTAATGACACAGAACAGTGGCATTTCATCACGGGCCTGCCCCCAAACTGAGCGCCTGAGGTCCACACTGCTTGGAATCTGAGTTTTATATTCCTGCCTCAGGAATTAATAATAGTATTCACTTGTGATCATTGCTAAATAAATGCAACTACCTAACATAACATAACAATTACAGCACGGAAACAGGCCATTAGGCCCTTCCAGTCCGCACCGAACCAAACACCCCTCTCTAGTCCCACCTCCCTGCACAATGCCCATAACCCTCCATCTTCTTCTCATCCATATACCTGTCCAACCTTTTCTTAAATAATACAATTGACTCCGCCGCCACTATTTCTCCCGGAAGCTCATTCCACACGGCTACCACTCTCTGAGTAAAGAAGTTCCCCCTCATGTTACCTCTAAACCTCTGCCCCTTAATTCTTAACTCATGTCCTCTTGTTTTAATCTTTCCTCCTCTTAATACCCACCATAAAACAGGAAATAGTTTAAACATTTGATAAATCATATCATTTGAAAATTGACACAACTATGAAAAGCTCAAAACAAGATAATAATGGAGAACTGACCTCTTCATTCTGGTACGCAGTCACTGCAATGAACTGGGTTTCAGGGAAAGAATGGTTAGAAATCATCCGGTGAGGGCCCCCTACACGAACTATATGAACCTGGGGCTTGTATTTATGCAGAGAATTTAGAATTACCTGTAAAAAGATGAAAATGACCTGTGCAATTAAGTGCAAACTACATAGAGGGAGATCAAAGTCCACTGATCAATGATATCTAGAATGGCCTGTAAATGTTGATCTTGCCAGTGATCCTGTCCATAAGCACAAGGAAAAAGCTGTCCATAGGGGTTTACAAACTGGGCCTGCTCGGGGCCCGGGTTTCCTAACCACGTAGCGGGCCCCGGCACACCGGGCTATAAATTGACCGGTCAAACAGAGACTGGTTAATTTAAGGGCGTCACGCACCCACTGCAAGTCACCGGTATCCCCACCAGAAGTCACTAAAACTGGACATGTGCAGATTATCGCAGAGACTTAACCTGAGCTTCTCACTCTCCAGACTCGAACCTCCCACCAATGTGTCACTGATGACGTGCGCGCACGCAAGCACACACTGACGCCATCTTCCACCCTGGCTGCCATCTATTGATTATAACTTGAGCAGCAGCAACTACCCGGTATGTCTACACAGGGTCAGCGATCCACCTCCGAGGTAGTTTGCCAACCCATGCAGTTTTTTTTCAAAATAATTCTACCCACCAAATGGCCGGTACACAGGTAGATAACCTGTCAAATTGGCAGGTTAAACTCATGTGACAATGCAATTTATAAACCCCACATAAGACCACCAGACATAGGAAGCAGAAATAGGATCTTCAGCCCCGCCATTTAATCATGAGCTGATCCATTTCCCACACAGCCTCACTGCCCGGCCTCCTCCCCACAACCTTTTTAATGCCCTGGCTAATCAAGAACCTATCAATCTCTGCCTTAAATACACCCAATGACCTGGTCTCCACAACGACCTGTGGCAACAAATTCCACAGATTTAACCACCCTCTGGCTGGAGTGATTCCTATTCATTTCTGTTCCGAGCGGACACCCTTCAGTCCTGAAGTTGTGCCCTTGTTGTGTGGCTGATCATGAGGAATACATCTGCTATCAGGAGTACTGTGAAGTGTAGCACAGACATTCCTGAAAATGACCACTAAGGAGGACACATTTGCAAGCCAGGAAACTCCCCTTGCCTTTTGGTGGTACCACTGCCAACCATTTTAATGCATTTGTGTGTTTTGTGCAATCACTGCAGTCCTTGCAATTACAAAGAAACAAGTATCTTGTACAGATTTTCAGAGTTCTGGTTATCAGATTTCTCAGTCATCAGCCCAGGGTCTAAGATTGTAATATACCCAGAACCATCAATGGGTCAATTTTTTTAAAAATCTTGGTTAGGTAGCTCATGCATAGCCTGCTTCCTGCCACCGTGATGTACATTTCAAACATTAAGAAATTAAAATACATTTATAGAACATCATTTAACCAGCGGTTTTCAAACCCCCCCCCCCCCCCTAAACTCACAATCCACTTCAAGTAATCCCTATGCCATCGGTGCTCTGTGATTAGTAAAGGATTGCTTCAGGTGGGATGCGAGTAGAAAGAAAAAGTTTGAAAACCTCCGCTTTTTTTTACACTAAAAAAAACCATCTGTAACCATTCTGTTACAGAAATCTTCATTCATTCCTTTCTTGAAACAATTCGAATGGCTTGGTTTCATTCTCTATAAAATTGATAGATTCCGAAACTCTGCTCATTGCCTCAACTCTCACCCAAATCCTATTCTCTTATGAATTAGTACTTGATGTTGGGTTGAAGGACCTGTGCCTGCAACATGACAATATGAGATGTTTTAGGATATATTTGCCAAGCTTGTAAATGGAAGTCCTTGGAGCTCCAAGAAAAGTGTAGAGAACAAAACAAAGGACTCTACATCACCTTTGTTGACCTCACCAAAGCCTTCGACACCGTGAGCAGGAAAGGGCTTTGGCAAATACTAGAGCGCATCGGATGTCCCCCAAAGTTCCTCAACATGATTATCCAACTGCACGAAAACCAACAAGGTCGGGTCAGATACAGCAATGAGCTCTCTGAACCCTTCTCCATTAACAATGGCGTGAAGCAAGGCTGTGTTCTCGCACCAACCCTCTTTTCAATCTTCTTCAGCATGATGCTGAACCAAGCCATGAAAGACCCCAACAATGAAGACGCTGTTTACATCCGGTACCGCACGGATGGCAGTCTCTTCAATCTGAGGCGCCTGCAAGCTCACACCAAGACACAAGAGAAACTTGTCCGTGAACTACTCTTTGCAGATGATGCCGCTTTAGTTGCCCATTCAGAGCCAGCTCTTCAGCGCTTGACATCCTGCTTTGCGGAAACTGCCAAAATGTTTGGCCTGGAAGTCAGCCTGAAGAAAACTGAGGTCCTCCATCAGCCAGCTCCCCACCATGACTACCAGCCCCCCCACATCTCCATCGGGCACACAAAACTCAAAACGGTCAACCAGTTTACCTATCTCGGCTGCACCATTTCATCAGATGCAAGGATCGACAATGAGATAGACAACAGACTCGCCAAGGCAAATAGCGCCTTTGGAAGACTACACAAAAGAGTCTGGAAAAACAACCAACTGAAAAACCTCACAAAGATAAGCGTATACAGAGCCGTTGTCATACCCACACTCCTGTTCGGCTCCGAATCATGGGTCCTCTACCGGCACCACCTACGGCTCCTAGAACGCTTCCACCAGCGTTGTCTCCGCTCCATCCTCAACATCCATTGGAGCGCTCACACCCCTAACGTCGAGGTACTCGAGATGGCAGAGGTCGACAGCATCGAGTCCACGCTGCTGAAGATCCAGCTGCGCTGGATGGGTCACGTCTCCAGAATGGAGGACCATCGCCTTCCCAAGATCGTATTATATGGCGAGCTCTCCACTGGCCACCGTGACAGAGGTGCACCAAAGAAAAGGTACAAGGACTGCCTAAAGAAATCTCTTGGTGCCTGCCACATTGACCACCGCCAGTGGGCTGATAACGCCTCAAACCGTGCATCTTGGCGCCTCACAGTTTGGCGGGCAGCAGCCTCCTTTGAAGAAGACCGCAGAGCCCACCTCACTGACAAAAGGCAAAGGAGGAAAAACCCAACACCCAACCCCAACCAACCAATTTTCCCTTGCAACCGCTGCAATCGTGTCTGCCTGTCCCGCATCGGACTGGTCAGCCACAAACGAGCCTGCAGCTGACGTGGACTTTTTACCCCCTCCATAAATCTTCGTCCGCGAAGCCAAGCCAAAGAAATGGAAGTCCTTGGGGTACTTATAGCATCGGGATTGCTTAAGGTGGAATGAGAGTTTGGGGGGCAGTTTGAAAACCACTGATTTTAACATGTCCCAAAATTATTCACAACTAATTAAGTACTTATGAAGTACTTCCCACAAGCAAATATTGTCTTGTGTTGCTGTGAAATTGCAAATTCCATATGATGCAGTACAGCTATGATTTTCATCTTTGGCAAATAGACTCCTGTGACAAGCAACCAATTGAATCAAGAACCAACAGCCTGAAAATAAGAAGCAAGTGTTTGTTTGGCAAAAGACTGCCCTTAGGAGAAACATATGGAGGTACAATAAATAAAAGCTCTAGACAGTAAAGAGTCTTTTTAAACTTGAATGGGTTGAGACGCTCACTTAATAGTTGGAGAGAAATCCTGCACCTGCCTCATCCATCCAACGAAACTTGCGTCTCTGCACAACCGAAGGACAAACATCAAACTAGAAACAACCAATCAGCACCAGCTAAATATATGAAAGTAATCAAAACTGCAGTTTTTACTCTGCATTTGGACAAGATTGGATCAAGGCATTCTGCCGACAGAATGAAGAAAAATTGAAAAGCCTTCAATTCTATCACTGTAAGTTAATTCACAATAATCACCCAGTTTATTAATGGGTCCTAATTGATTTACTTGTTTATAAGAAACCCATTGAAAAAGGGTATAAAAGAGAAAAAGCACCATGTGATCATTTGAAATATTGAAACTGCTATACAAAGCTAATCAAGGACAAAATTACTCCGTCGTTAAGGTTGATCATTTTAAAAGCAGCTTTTCAAATTTGTCCCAGAATTAAAACCACCACAGGTTCATTTCCCCCAGTATGCGTATTCGTCAATGTGATTTTAGGTTTTTAGGTGTTCTAAAGGATTCGCAATTAACGTCATAATTGCAAAACAACTCTAATTATGTAATTTTGCATAAAGCACTTACTTTTGTTTATATCAATTTTGGGAAATTTTGTGCCAAGAAAAACACAAATGACTGAATTCATTACAAATGCTTTTACATGAAATTGTATTCATAGGGAGATCTCTTAAAGCTTACTAGGCTACATCAAGCAAACCTTTTTTCCTGACTAGAACATGATGTCCATTAAACTTTGAATGTGCCAATTAGTCCAGTTTATTCTTGTTTATATTTGGTTTCGACTCAAACAATAGTCTACACGAGTAGAGTAGGGGAGAGGATTGCTCCAATTACATTAATGCACACTTGATATTTCACAATTGCCCTGCCTGTGATTATAAATGAGAGGAGAAGGGAAAGCCTTACCTGACCAGTAGTGTTGGCTTTATTTGTTAACTTGACTTTACTGAAAGATATTGGGGCTTTCATCCAGTGTGCGCCGAAGTTCGGGGATTCTGGGTGAACATAGATGCAGCTTTGGCTCAGGGGCTCCAGTTTACCAGCTGGAATCCATTCACCGTTCACATATTTCCAGCGATAACCATCAGCAGGAACAAAGTCTAGCAGGAATGAATACATGCCATTGGGATCTAATCCAGTTACACTTATTTTCAGAACTGGAAACATCCGCCTGAAACAAGGATAGAAGGGGAGGAAGGATGTGGTGGAGGGATGGGGAAAGAGTGGGGGAAAATCAATCTTTCTTTCCAGGCAACACCCAATTACAGAAAATACCAGGGAAAGCAAAATAATTCATTCAGAGGGGCCTGGCTGCCATTCATATGGAGGTCAGCAGTGGAGAGGGTCAAGATGTCAAGGATCTGTCACGTCGATGCAATCAAGAAGAAGGCTCGCCAGCGGCTTTACTTTGTGAGAAGTTTGAGGAGGTTCAGTATGTTACCAAAGACTCTTTAAAACTTTGAATGGTGTACTGCGGAGTGCATTCTGGCTGGTTGCATCACTGCTATATGGAGATGCCAACGCTCAGGACAAGAAAACACTCCTGAAGGTGGTTAACTCCGCCTGCGACATCATGGGCACCAGTCTTCATTCTATCAAGAATATCTACAAGAGGCAGTGTCTTAAGAAAGGATACTCTATCTTCAAAGACCTCCCACCACCCAGGCCATGCCCTCTTCGCTCTGCTACCATTGAGAAAAAGGCACAGGACGAGCACTTAGCGGCACAAGGGCGGCTTCTTCCCCTCTGCCATCAGATTCCTGAATGAACAATGAACCACAGACACTACCTCACTTTGTCTTTTTCTTGCCCTTTTACGATTTATATTTTTTAAATCAATATTTGCTCAGCGATGCTGCCACAAACAATGAACTTCGAGACATGCTCATGACAATAAATTTTGATTCTGGTTCTCCTGTTTAGCTCAACCACACACTTAGGTAAAGTCACAGAGTTATACAAATGGAAACAGGCCATTCTGCCCAACTCATGCATGCCAGTTAGGAGGGCTTCCTGAGCTGGCCCCATTTGCCAGTGTTCGGCCCATATCCTTCTAAACCTTTCCTTTCCATGTCTTCCCAAACTCCTTAGGCAGCAACTTTCAAATCCGTTGCCGGCTGGAAGGACAAGGGCACTGAAACCACAGGAACACCACCAGCTAGAAGATGTCCCCTCAAGCCACGCACCATCCTGGCTTGGAAGCAGGTGGCCGTAAGGTTAACAACATTCGACAAACAGTTCAAAGGGAAACGTTAAGCTGGATGAAGAGTAGCTGGATTAGCCAAATAAATTTTAGAATTGATCCTTCAGAACAGCTGCAACTGTTCCAAATGTGTGTAAAAAAAAAAGGGAAAATTAACAATGTTATTTAATGGCAAGATATTTGGAGCATCAACAATAACAAAAAGAATAAATATGAACAAAATCATGTATGAATTAATCCATTGCTGCACCATGTGTCAATTACTTTGTTTGTGGACCCACCACCTAAAATTCAGCACATGCCTGAAGCATCAAATTCTACTGAATCAGCCTTGCTCGAGGGCAAGGTTTCACCTGTGCCGAACACGATTGCCTAAATTAAACTAAAACTTAGCTCCTCGCAGATGTTGCATATCCCTCGTCCATCTAGAAAGGGCCTTGTATTCTTTTCACCTTGTGACACAATTCTTTTTTTTAAATGTCATTGGTAGGAGAGACCTATGGAAGAAACCAAACCTTGGTTTCTTCATAGGGAAGGGGGCCCATAAACTTTGAGCAGAGCCGTAGGGCTCCATTGCCAACAAAAGGTTGAGAATTGCCGATCCAGAAGCCACTTTTTAAGCTACTATCCAGTTGATTTCCATCTCTACTCCTGACGGCCTGTTCCACACAACTACCAATCTGTTTTTAAAAAAATCTTGCCTGCACATCTCCTTTAATCTTTCCTCCTTTTGAATGTGACACCTTTACCCTGGGAAAAAAAGATTCTGACTGTCATCCTTAACAATACCTCTCATAATTTTCTTTTTTTTTTAAATAATATTTGTATTGATTTTTTCTATACATAAACATGCATATATAATACATTTATGGAATGCACAATAAAAATGGTAAATTACATTGCTTGGCAAATTAATAAAGGCATATTAACCTCGTCCATAATATATAAAACACAGACATATCTAATAATTTTAAGCACAGATAGTTGTGTCTCTAAACCCCATCCCCCTACCATTGTTGCATGGCTGGAGAAAGAAGAAAAAATATATAATTCATTCCTCTAACCAAGTACTAAAGTGTAAGATTTCTATTCTGTCTAAAGGTAAGTGTGGCAAGGTAAAGGAAGCCTACTTAACAAAGAGATCAGAAAGAAAAAGGAGACATAGATCAGATATAGGCAGAAAGGTTCAGGAGAAACCATTGAGGGACATAAGGAAATAGAGGAAATAAAGTTGGCCAAAAGCGGTTTTCAGATGGCTTCAGTAGACGGTGTAAAGAAGAATCCAAAAAAAAAAAGCTTTTGAAAATATACTAAGAAAAAATGACCGCAATGGAAAAGAATGTGTCCCTTTAAGAATCAGTATGGGCCAGAGAAGATTGGAAAGATCTTAAATGTTTATTGTGGAGCAAGTGAGGCAGGAGTGGGAGAGGATGGAAGAAGTTAAGGATAACATAGAGCATGTCAGCATCAGTGGTGAAGAGCTGTCAGCATTCTTGGATCACACCAAGGTGGATAAATCTCTGGGTCAAGATCAGACACAGTATGGGAAGGCTGAAAGGAACATTTTTTGAGCTTCTGACAAACACTTTTAACTCATCGCTGAGGACAGGGGTCTGTGGGTCATTATTTAAAAAGGGCTGCAAGGTTAATCTGAGCAACTACAAAACTGAGTCTGACATCGGTTGTATGGCAACTGCTGGAGAGGATGCGGAGGGATAGAATCTCTCAACATTTGAATGGCCAGGGAAAACTGAAGGAGAGCCAGCCTGGATTTGTGTATGGAAAATTGTGTCTCACAAAGTGTATGTCATAAAATTTGTCATTTTGCGGAAGCATCACAGTGAAAACATTGATATAAACCACCTTACAAAACAAATAAATTGGTGCAAGGAAAAGAAAAAGTGAAAGTAAAGCAGTGCCTTTGGTTTATTGATCATTCAGGATCTGATGGCAGCAGATCCTTGTGTCATTGAGGGCTTGTCTTCGGGCTCCTGTACCTTTTCCCCTAGTGGTGGCAGAGTGAAGAGAGCATAGCTTGGGTGGTGGAGGTCCTCAAGGATAGAGGCTGCTTTTTTTTTTAAAGATATCTTGTAGATATCCTCAATTCTGGAGAAGCTCAGCAGGTCAAACAGTGTCCTTGACATAGCAACGGTAAAGATACAGAACCCACGTTCACTCAGTGGAGTGAAGATTGGTGTCCGTGTTGTCGCAGGCCTGAGTTAACAACCCTTCTTGTCCTGAGAGTTGTCACTTCTGTACCAGACCATGTTGCAACCAGCCAGAATGCTCTCCACAGTACACCTGGAGGCTTTTGACGGACCGAATCTCCTCAAACTCCTCACAGGTATAGCTGCCGGGTAGCCTTCTGCTTAATTGCATTGACATGGAGGCTCTAGAACAGATCCCCAGAGATGTTGACACCCCAGAATTTGAAGTTCTCCACTGCTGGCCCCTCGATGAGGACTGTTTTGTGTCCTCTGGATTTCCTCCTGAAGTCCACAATCATCTCCTTGGTTTTGCTAATGTTGAGTGCAAAGTTGTTGTTGTACAAGGTAGATGAGAGCAAGATAGCTGATATGATTCATATGAATTTTTGTAAAGCATTTGATAACATCCTACATGGTAGGTTAATATGGAAGATTTGAGAACACGGTATAGGAGACCAAATAGATTTTAAAAATTGGTTTAGTGATAGAAGTTAGAGAGAAGAGGCAGTTGTTCCAGACTGGAGGACTGTGACCAATGGTGTGCCATTCGGAACAAAATCATTCCTCCAATTGGCAATGCCAATAACATTGGAAACATTTCAGATCCTGCAGACGTTCATGGGCAACAGCAGGTCTCTGGGCAGCTAAATTACATCAAGGTTCAATGATTTCAGCTCATTGAAAGTGCACAGAGAGAAAAATTAAAATCATACTGCATCCCTGGAACTGCATTAAAGTGTCTTAAACTCTCGTTTATCACAGTACTGGTCATTTAATTAAAAATGTTTGCCCAGATGGGCCCCGGTTTGATGCGGGAAATCATTTTTGCACAGATGGAGATTTATTCCTGTAACAAAGATGACATGCTGCAAATTGTGCGACTAGATCTCAGAATTCATCGACTCCACCTGCACTGCAAGCTTTTCCAACATCTTAAAAATATACTTCAGGTTTCTATGATCTGCTACAGTTATTATGTTAGGCTTTCTTTTCCTGCAAGGGATTCAATTCCTTTCCAGGTCAATGGCTTTCTCATGTTATGTCTTTCTTAAATCTAGAGAAAAAAAATCAGAAGTTGTACTTTAGACACAACAACTAAATTTGAAGAAACATGGAAACCATTTATTGATTATTTTCATGGAATATAACTGGTGTTATTCTATGAATTAATTTTTCTTTTCCAGACATCTTTGTTATTTGTAGGTGTGGACCGGAGCTATGTTTTAAACTATTCAACAGATCCTGGGGATAGGCTGCTCAGTTGATTTTTTTTTTTATTTTATTTTCCTGTTTTCTTTTATAGATTAGTTGGGTTTTTATATATATGAGAATTATTTCTAATAGGACACATTTTCACTCTGGAATTTATATGACACTCTTACTATGTAGACTTGGACATCCCATTTTGATTGTGTTATTTCTATTCTCCTTATGCTGTGTACATTACGAAATGTTAATTAAAAGATTGAAAAGAAAGAATAAAACATTGATTCAGCATGCCTCACTGTGACACTTTCTAGTTCTTCAGTTCACTGGGTTGGTTGTAGGTTTTTTTTTGCTGTCAGATTTCTGACTGGTACTTTCACTTCCTTGATACTTCCACCTCAGTGAAGTAACCACCCGATTTCATACCACATTCTCCCATTTGCTAGATTTGGTTGAATCAAGCTTTTTTAAAAAAAAAACAGGTAATTCAAAGATTCTGTTCAAGAATGTAGGACGCGAAGCAGGAATAGTTGAATTTATGATTGGATCTTATCTCCTGACATCTACAATTTGAGTCGTCAACTGTTTGCTTCCAAAGAGCTAGGATCAATGGTTCCTAACGTTTTTCCCCTCCCCCACATGACAAAGGATGTGTTGGTGCTCTGTGGTAATAAGGGATTACTTAAGGTGGCATGTGAATGGAAAAAAAGGTTGAGATCCACTGGGATGGTTATGCAACCCACTCTGTAAGGATGCGTTGTGCAAAAGTATAAAGAGACAGGTGCCCTGGCATTCTTATCGTGCCACTAAACTTACTTACTGCCACAAGTTCAACTCTAAGAGTCAATTCCCATCCTAGATCGCTGCCCTCCAACACAGCACGACTTGTCAATGATCTAGCGACACTTCCAGCTTTTCACCATTTATAAAATGCCAGGGTCTGACCTCTTTAGGCCCACAGAGGGATGATTTTACATTTGCCAGCCTGGTAGTTCCATAATGTGTTGTTCTAAAAAAAAACTCTGTCCGGAATTAAGATTAATTTTGACAATTTGATTTGTCCAATCTATGAAGAAGATTATAGACCATCTAAAAGTTTTGCCATTTACAATGTGTTGTGAACAAACCTGAATCTGTCACTTTATGTCATTTATAAAGTGATTTATTTAATTGGTCTTTGTTGGACACTACTGGCCACTTGCTGCCATTTAGTGTTAAGAACACAAATGCTGGAGGGAACTCAGTTGGTATCGAGTGTCCATATTGCCAACATTTTGGGTCTGAGCCCTTCTTCATGAGTAAAAAGCAGGCAAGCAACCGGATGAAAACTGGCAAAGGGGGAGGACTGGCCGGGGGAGGAGTCCAGACCAACAAAAGGCGTCAATTGGATATGATAAGAGGAGAGATGAAAATTGATTTTGGCTCTGTGAAAGGAGACAGAGGGAAAATGGAAGAGAGAGAGAGCACTTGACAGGAGAGGAAAGGGGAAAAGAGAAGAGAGAAAGCTGGAGAAAGGAGATAGGGGGATGAAGATGGGGGGTGGGAGAGAGAGAGAGAGGGTGGTTCCTGCCTTCGACCATTCCCTGAATTTCATATATTTTTCTATCAGATCAATAATAAGCTTTCAAGTTCCTGACATGGACTGCAAATGTTGATAAAAACAATTAGGTCAGATCGTACTCGACCCAACATTGGCCTCCGAGTTTCTCCAGTGGGCACAGAGAGCCGAGCCTCAGGCAACAAGTCCCTGACCCCGCTGTCTTTGACAATTGGCTGGGGTTTAAATATTTCTGATAATCAGACGCATCTAACATTAACTCAAATACATTTAACTTTTCTTAAAGAGTAATTGAAACCTTAAAGAATTATATGAAATTTTGTTCAAAACTTACCGTTTGAACGAAGATTGAAACTCCTCACGCCGGCCTTTGGAACCGAGCAAGAGCCGGGACAGTATCTGACCTCCAGGAAAGCAGCGCAAGGAAGGCAGACCCGCCCACGCCTCATTCATTTCCAGACCACATTCATTTTCAAATTTCAACTTTGATCCCTCGATTCCTTGCTGCCTGGTTTCTTTCCACGTCTCCTGGTAGCACTAATTACCTGGACCCGAGGAACAAGGGAATGCTGAACACGCCGTGAAACTCAGCGGGCCAGGCAGCATCCAGAAAGAGAAATGTTCGGTCAACTTTTCGGGTCGGGTCCCTTTATAAAGTCCTGAAGCTTTATAAAGAGATCCGAGTTTGTTTCTTTAAAAAAAAACCTTTTACGGTATGGGACCCGAATCCCACCCCCCTCCCCTTCCCAGGAGGGATTGCCCCAGGGGTATATAATGTATCATGTTTGGGACACTTTCCACATTTTACGCAATAGTAGATTTTCCCAATTCAATATAAATTTTGAAAACTTCTACCCTTATCCAGTCCTTGGCTGCTACCCAGAGTAGGAGTACACAACTTCCACACTCTTTATTCCTCCCGGTTTCAAAAGTAAATCAAAGGAATAATTCAAATGTAATTTTAAAAAATAAATTCATCTTAGAAATGGAAACACATAGAAACCGCAAGAAGAGAAAAGCAGAAACTGGAACCATTCCCCCCCCCCCGCCCGGGTTCTCAACAAATCCAGAGACTCATGTTACTCGTGCACTTCATTGGGCTTTCTCTGTTCTCTCCGTATTGCACAGACCGTTTGTTTGCACGCGTTGTCAGTTTCTAGTTTTGAACAGGTTTATTTTGTGCTACACGACTAATCAGTGGTAATTCTGCCGCGCCCCGCAGGAAAAAGGAATCTCAGGGTTGTATGTGAGGTCATGTCTGTCCTGTGGCAAGAAATCAGAAAGCTGGTGGAAACTTTCTTGATCTTTGCAACTTTTCTTGTTTTGAAGGGCAGAAAAAATGCTTAAGAAGCCGTTTCATTCACAAGTTTTCTATTGACAAGATCATTTGAGCAATATAGAATATTATAGAATGCACGCGGAACGAAACGAAATATTTGAGGAGACATCCATGGTGGAACTTAGCCAATTCTTTTGAATAACTAATAGCCACACAATGTGACTGAATTTACCTTCTTCCAGTCAAAGTTCCTGAATGATAATGATCTCAGGAATCTATTTGTGTATGCAATCATTCCGTCTTTAGTTAGCTTCTTCCCAAGTTGTTTTAACTAACCTTCCATTCTTCGTGACAATCATTTCGTTAGTGACTGCTTTGAACTTCTGCCAAAGATTTGCATCTTCCAGGACCACTTTCAATTGCTTTTCGGTGGGATCTCCTTTCTCACTGCCCGTCCCCAGGGCGCCCTCGACAGCGAGGAGCAAACGAGCCACACGGCTCTTCCCCTCAGCGTCGTTCATCTCAATCCGTCCAAGTTCCTCGAACTTCAAGGGAACTGGTCATTGAGGGTGATGTTCAAAACTCATCGTTGCACAAATGAGTTCGCCTGTCACATGACTTTCGCCCGACTTGCTATTGGGTTGGTTGCCTTGGTGGGGGGGGGGGGGGGAATCGCTGGTCAAAAATGTTCCAGTTTATTGCGTTGGTCACCGCTGCTGTCCAGCAGTTGTTGCCCGTGGAATGAACTGACGCCCCCATTCCCCAACAGGATTGACAATCTCTTCTCGAACTGGACGCTCGTTCAGTTTAATAACCTGCAGATAGATTATGAGACGATGATAAGAATGTCAAACTGCGCAGAAATTATATCAAATAATGTTGCATATTTTCTCAGAGAAGACAAATCTTCGAAAGTAAATATAGGTTACATTTAATATGCCTGGAAATGAGGAATAAAGCCTTTGCAGACATTTAATCATTTGAATTTTAGCTCATAAACTTTTAAACATCTAATATTCGACTGTATGAAATCTTCCTGGGATTTTTGTACATCACAGATAAACTGGAAAAGAATAAGGTCCCTAATTTTCAATCACACCTCAACAGAACGAGCTTTTTATTTGCTTTATCACTAACGACATGATCATTCTCTCTTCAAGAGGGGAAAATAATTATACATGTTATTTTCTAGTAGTACCTAGGCTCCAAATCAAGAACAATTTACAAAGGACGGTTCAGAATATCAAACCTTTATTCGCCCCCTTCCAATTCAAGTGAATTAATAACGATTTGGAGGTGGGGGGGGGGCGTCATAAAGATCCTTGGAAATATTGTCACAAACAAACGGCAGCTTAACTTCCATGCTTAATGGGAAGAAATACCAAGAACCATAGCAACTGGCAATCCCCATATTATCAGGGAATCGATGACTCCCAGTCTTTGATTCATGAATGTTCCCCGAACTTCCCTTCGCCAAGATTGATGCTCGTCGTTTCAACCGCTGAAATAAAGATGAGTCGAAATCCTGTCTGCTAATCCTCCAAGGCAAACGTGAACAGATGAGGAAGACTCTGGTTGTGTCAGAAAGACGCAAAAAGTTGTCTCTCTCGCGTTAAACTTAAGCAGATGAAGGGCTCAAGCCCGAAACGCCGGTGAAGTATTTTTATCTTTGACCTGCTGGGTTTCTCCAGCATTTTGTGTCTTGACTTCAACCTGCAGAAATGATTTTCGTGTTTTGACTTCTTAAAATTAATGTGGAGTTCCTCCAGCATTTCAGTGTGTTTGACACACTGTTGTGCCAACTTGTCTGAGTCTGTTGCACATCAGTTTAATCCTTCCCAACCTCCCAGCTCCTACCCCTCGACCCCCCTTTAAAAAGCAACCTTAAGACATCTTCATTGACTGACCTGATCAATATTGAGACTCGCTTTATGTTCCTACATATAGTGAGGTCTGGGCCATTATTCTCTGAGCTCTGTTCTCACCAGGATGAGCCCTGGGAAATGCCGGTGTTGTTTTTCGAGTGGACGAAGTTCAACTCACCGAAAGATTTTATTTGATCTTGTCCAGCCTCTTTTTTTTTTGGGGGGGGGGGGGGGAACAGGTTGAACTCCGGCGCTAACATGAATAAAGTGACCACATGCAAAACACGCGGGAACTTTCCCCCTCAACGCTGTAAAGTGTAACATTGGGACATGTTCGAGTCAATCATTTACCGGCGCTCAAGATGAAACTATAGTTGGTGTCGCGCACGGGGCCCGACTTCAGACGGCGATTCCATCCAATGCAGAGCGACCACTTCTCATTTTCTGTTCATTTTCAGCCTCGTTCTTCCTCTCCGGGTCACCTTTCCCAACCCTGCCCCGCCCGAGTATTTGTCCCCCCCCCCCCCCCCCCCCCCCACCGCGCAAAGCGAGGAGATTATAGCAAGAACACATGAAATGGGATTTATTTTCCCTAAAAATCGGCCTTTTTTTTGCAGGAGTAATTTATCTCTGGGAAGTAACGCAAAAGTAGAAACGTTGACATTAATTTCAAATAACACCGCAAATACTCGTTAAGTCGGCGAGCTTCTATGGGGGAGAGAGAGAGAGAGAGGGAGAGAGTGTGAGAGAGAGAAGGGGGAGAGAGAGAAGGAGTGAGAGAGAGAGAGA
This sequence comes from Narcine bancroftii, assembly GCF_036971445.1. Lineage (NCBI taxonomy): Eukaryota > Metazoa > Chordata > Chondrichthyes > Torpediniformes > Narcinidae > Narcine > Narcine bancroftii. Next base: position 7,206,524 of record NC_091475.1, on the reverse strand, counting down.
TAGAGAGAGAGGGGGAGTGAGAGAGTGGGAGTGAGAGTGAGAGCAAGGGAGAAAGTGAGAGTGAGAGCAAGGGAGAAAGTGAGAGTGAGAGAGAGAGGGAGTGAGAGAGAGAGTGAGAGAGAGGGAGTGAGAGAGAGAGAGGGGGAGAGAGGGAGAGAGAGAGAGGGAGTGAGAGAGAGGGGGAGTGAGAGAGACGGAGTGAGAGAGAGAGAGGGGGAGTGAGAGAGAGGGAGTGAGAGTGAGAGAGAGAGAGAGAGGGGGGGAGTGAGAGATAGAGAGAGAGTGAGTGAGAGAGAGGGGGAGTGAGAGAGAGAATGAGAGTGAGAGAGATAGAGAGAGAGAGAGGAAGAGAGAGAGAGAGGGAGTGTGTGAGAGAGAGAGAGAGCACTTCTATAGTGTTACAGAGCGAGAGAGAGAGAATCAGGTTTAAATCGATAACCCTTCATCAGAATATTAAAGCATTAGGTGCAGCAGGAGACAGACGCCTTATCTCTTTCGGCTTCGTGTTCTGATAACGTGCTGGGGAAACGTGTTTCAATGTTTTACTCCACATTTCGCGCCCAATCATGCACAAGGAAGGTTTGATATGCTTTTTCTTTTAAAGAAAAATCCCTATCCTCGTGTTCACAAGCGACTTGCAAATTATTGTCGAAAGTGGGCGAGAAAAGGGAAAGCATTTATTCATGAATCAACCCTGTATCTCGCCTTCTGCTCTTGAAGACATTTTACCTGGTTGTTCTCGTTTCTCGCAATGTAGAAACAGAATAAGAGGGTGCAGGGGGTGTATGAGAAGACAGATCAGCAGATATTGAGTATCTAGAGCTGGAGATACAAATGCATGGTCACCGCCCCATCAAACTAGATCGGACTCTCAGCGATATTACTTTAAAGTTCCTCGAATGCATCGTGTCCGCAAAAGTTGTAAAGTTGCCCGTTAAAAGGGTGATGAATAGGTGACCCGCAGTGGGGAGTAACAGATATTACAGAGATTTTACTTGAGAGCCTGTGCTTGATAGGGAATCATTTTGATTTGATCCCTAATCCACAAATCTTCAAAATATTTTCTTTCTACGATGCATTAAAACTAACCTGTCAAACAATAAATGACAAACCCAGCGTTTGCAGCTCAATGGATTTTCTTGGGTCTGGCCTCTGCTACCCACGGACGTTATGGTTCGAGATTTGAAATAATTATTATTTGCAGATCTCTTGAAAGAAATATTTTCAGGGTAAACAGATAATATTTAATAATTAAAGGGATAATTCAAGTTCAAGTTGATTACCACCTGACTGTACATTTACAACTAGGCGTGACAGCATTTCTCTGGACTAAGGTGCACACACACTCAAGGCAATCACATATAGACATAGAGATAGAATTTTATAGAGATACATACATGTTGGATTGATTTATTCGGTTACAGGTTACTTTCATCAAACATTCTGATTTGTCTTGGGACACTTCTCTATTGCTTTTATTGCAGATTTTAACCATTATTGCAATATCTGCACCGTTTAAAATAATAAGTAATGTTTTATATAAAACCTGAGTCCTCGAAAAGTGTCTTCGATATTACTTGTTTGTGAAAAACCTTGATTTGTTCTCACAATATTCAGCATTCAGTGTACGCTGTGGGCCACAAAGAAAAGATTGAACGAGTTCCATTGCATTGAACCACAGATGATCAGACAAAATGGATGGGATTTAAAATTCTTCTTAAAAAATCTCCATTGAGTATAATCCATTGATTGGCCCGTTTGGAGTTCAGCTTTTTACAACTATACAAATGAAATATGTCAACATTTTTATCATCCTATTTCATTCTCAGATTGGTTTGCATTAATACAAGAGATTATATTCCACACACATGGTTCAGCTAAAGTTAAAGATACAAGCTATGTTTTTTTTCTGGATATTTGCTTTCTAATTTGTATGTGATTTTGTTTCAGGGTACTATTGACTATTGACAAACAGATACAAAAAGGAGCATTTAAATAACGTGTAATTTATCTGGCCATCCTTCAAATAAGACAAATGTTTGTCCCAGGAATTTGGAAAGTAATATTCTGTCAGGTTTAATGCAATATTAGATTGCAGATATTTTCCTCAATCACCTTTCTCAATGAGATAAATTGTGTAAAACCTCCCTTCAGCGATTAAATTATGTTGGCTCAGGTTTGGTTAGGTTAGATTAGGTGAAATTAGGTTGGATTAGGTCAGGTAATTTTTGATTAGGATAGGTTAGGTTATGTTAGATTAGGTTAGAATCAACAACAGATGGAAACCATACTCTTGACTATCTCACAAACACACACCCAGACACATATACTTGATTTCTGCGATGTAGAAAGCCCTGTCTCGAGCTCTGAATGCAATATACTAAATATGAAGTGAAAATCAAGTGCAGCTTCACTCAGGATGTAGTGCGTTTCTTCCAATTGAGTGTCACCTCATTGCTCCATCCAACTCCCATTTTGACCTTTCTGTAGTTGGCCTCCTGTCCTCTTCCAACAAAGACCAAATTAAGGAACAGCATCTTAGGATGTCTTGACTCTAGTCCAATTGCAACTTCAGAGTGTTATGACCTAGAGCAGCAGCAATACAAATTCACTAAGACAATTGCATCTTCAAAACAATAATTTTTATTAATAACTATTAAAAATATATCATTTGTTTCTTAACTCTAAATTTCACCCCACCATGCACAAATGTGTGTGTGTGGGGGGGGGGGGGGGAAGATCCCAAACCATTACAGTCATGCACAATTCTGAAAAGTCAATTTCAAAGTTCAGTCTTACAAATCTGAATTTCAGTGTCTTTAAACTGTTGTTCAAAAGTAATTATGGAGTAGGTAAGGCAGCAAGTCATCAGAGTTCTCAAAACTCACAAATTATTGTAGAGTTGCTTTCAGAGAAATGTTTCTTCTTATGAATGATTTTTCACAATTCACCTCTCTTGTGTGGAGGTTTACACAGAGGACAATAATTCTTTTTCAATTGCTGAATCATTTTTTTGATGTTTATTGAATTTCTTAGAACTTGTGATTTACACAATGATTTGACAAACCCAGGCAAGGGTTAAACAAAGTGGCATTACAATGACCACAGTAGTACTGCTCTCTCTTGACCAAGAGAGACAGTCAAATTGGTCCTTTTCTTCGAAGCCACCGATTCTGTGATCCTTCCCTGACATGGGAGAACACAACAGCACCTTTCTCACTGTAGGTTACTGAATCTCTGACTTCAGATGAAACTGAATCATAATCATAAAGATGCTTTCTTGAAGTGTCACAATCACATGACATGACATCACCACTGGTTCTATTTAAAGTATCATTTCTTCAAATGTATGAGTCATGGCAGATGGCATCTAGCTTATTTATACAGGTGTCTATAGCAAACATACATTGTCTCAGGTTTTTCAATGGAGAACAATAACCAAACTTCTTACTGCTCCGAAGTAGCAGATAAGTTTTGTTTTGAGCAAAAAGGTTTTTAACAGAACAATCGACTCCAATTTTATGACTGAACTGAACAATGATAAGTTTTCTATTTCTACTGTGTCAGGTTCAAAATGGTGTTGTGTGTGTCTTTGTGTGTGTTTCCCTGTTTCCAACCTACATAGTCTTTTTATTTAAAAAAAATACATATAATAAATCTAAAGATTAATATTAGCATAATTCTGTAACACCTCCTAATGAAAATGTTGAGCTTTTTAAGAACAAATTTTTAATCTGCAATCTACAATTTTTCCTGTAGATTTTACATTCTAAGGTTATACAATAACATTTTTTTCAACATTGCAAATTCAACATCTTGAAAGACAATCAGCAATTGCATTATCCTTGCCTTTCATGTGAGTTAACATTAAATCATATTCTTGCAAAGTTAAACTCTAATTTAACAATCATCTATTTTTATTTTTTAATTTTCCTCAAAAACACTAAAGGATTATGACCAGTGTAAACACCAATCAGTCCCCAAGCATTGCAAATGTAAACCTTGAAATGCTGCATAGATCATACAGAGGACAATAATTATTTTTCAATCGTAAAATCATTCTTTTGATGTTTATTGAATTTCTTAGATATGTAAGCCACTGGATGGTCAATGTCATCACAATCATTCTTTTGCAACAGCACAACTCCTGTAGCTTCATTACAGTAGCGACTGCTAAAGAAAATGGCTTTTCAAAGACAGGTGACATAAGAACTGGCTTGTGACATAAAATGGCTTTCATTTTGTTGAATTCTTCCTGTCAAATGATTGTCCAAATAAACTTTTCACCCTTTTTCAGGAGGTTAGTCAAAGGAAGGGCTACATCAGCAAACCTTTTCCAGAAATTTCTATAATACCCTACCATTCTTAAAAATCCCCTAACAGCTTCCTTAACTGAAGGAATTGGAAACTCAGAAATCATCTGAACTTTAGCCTGAACAGGCATCACTTTTCCTTGATGAACAACATAACCAAGGTATGTAACAGTAGCATGGCAAAATTTGCTTTTAGCTAAATTAACAGTAAGATTTGCTTCTGAAAGTTTGTTGAACAATTTCTCTAATGCAAACGTATCTGCTTCCCAGGTGTCATTCCTAGTAACCAAATCATCAATATAAGCATCTGTAAGCTCCAAATCGTGGATCACAGAATCGATCATTCTTTGGAATGTTCCTGGAGCTTTCTTCATTCCAAATGATACAACAATGTATTCATATAAACCTGACAGTGTTACGAATGCACACATTTCCCTGCCTCTCTCTGTTAAGGAAACACACCAGTAACCTGTAAGAAGTCCATCTTCATAAGAAACTTAGCCTTTCCAACCTTGTCCACACAATCATTTGCCCTAGGGAAAGGATAAGCATCTGTCTCTGTTATCGGATTAACTTTTCTATAACCAGTCCAAAATCTAACTGTCCTATCTAGTTTAGGCACCAGGACACAAGGTGAAATCCAACCTGAGGTAGAACATCTAATAATATCATTCTTTAACTTATATTCAATCTCTTGATCTTCCACTTTACATTTTTCAACATTCGTTCAATAGAGATGCTGTTTGATAGGTTTAGCATGTCCAACCTCAACATCATGACAAACCATTGAAGTTCTCTGAGGCACATCTGGAAACAAGTTCCTAAATTTTAAAATTAGCTGTTTCATTTGTTCCTTTTCCTCGGACTGCAAATGAGCCAACATATCATCAAAATTCTGCAACTATTCAAATTAGACAGACGAACGGGAACAATGTTTTCTTCGAAGTTACCTCACAAGAGTCAATTAATAACTAAGGCTGCTTCTTGCTAACATCCAAATTCTCAAAATAATGTTTTAACATGTTGACGTAGCAACTTTGTGTTTTACATCCCCAATCAGTTGACTTCATTTACCTTGGATTCTATCTCATACAGTCCTGAAAATTTTGCCCTAAGAGGATTAGAATGGGTGGAGAACTGAATTAATACTTTATCCCCGGTTTAAAAATTCCCTCTCTTGCTTTTATTTAAATCATACCAGACTTTCATTTTATCTTGAGCTGTTTTCAAATTGTCTTCAGCTATTTTACAGACTTTCTGCAAATTTTGAAATATAATCTAATAAATTCAAGTGCACATTCTTATTAACCCATTGATCCTTCAACAAGATTAAAGGTTCTCTAACTTGATTTCCAAATACCAGCTCAAAAAGACTAAAATGAAATGATTCATATACAAACCCTTTTATTGTAAACAAGAGCAAATGGACACCTTCATGTCAATCGTTCTCATTGTCACAACAATCGGTCCTCTTCATGGTTTTTAGGATCAAATGGAATCTCTTCAAATCCCCCTGAGATTCTGGTTGATAAGCAAATGCCGAGATCTGTTTAGCTCTAAAATGATAAACTATCTGCTGAAACAGTCCTGCCATAAAATTACTCCCCTGGTCTGATTGGATCTCTTTAGGCAGACCAAACAAAGTGAAACATTTCATAAGAGTACTTGACAGAGTTTTAGATGTAATATTTGTAAGAGGTATTGCTTCTGAAAACCTGGAGGCTGTACACATGACAATCAGTAAATACTGATTTCCAGTTTTTTGTCTTGGACAACAAGCCAACACAATCCAGAATAACTAGAGAAAGGATCACTAAAAGCAGGAATGGGATTTAAAGGAGCAACAGTGGGACCCAGATTAGATTTCCCCACAACCTGACCGATGTGACAGGTCCGACAAAATGTCCCAACATCTTTTCTCAGACTAGGCCAATAAAATTGTTTCATGATCTTATAGATAGTTTTCTTTTCCCAAAGATGACCACCTAAAGGTTCACCATGGACCAAGGTTAAAATGTAATCCCTATAGACTTTAGGACCTACAATTTCCCATTCTTCATTAGCAGGGCTATCAGGTGATCTCCATTTGCTCATCAACACACCTTCCTTGAAATAATATCCAGCTGGCACTTCCTTAATTTTATCATCAGAGAGAGCCTTATCTCTCACTTCAGTAAGATTAGGATTTCTGTTCTGCCTCTCTATAAACTCTTTTTGAGATAATGACAAATCCTTTGCCAGGTCACTACAACCTATTTTACGCTGTGGACTGTCACGGACCCGTCACTTTTAAATCAAACTCTACAGCATCATCTTCACTGGAAAGCATTACCGTGTTTCTGATCAATCTGGGTGTAACCATATAACCATTACAGTGTAGAAACAGGCCATATCGGCCCTTCTAGTCCACACCGATTTAAGTGAACTCCACTAGAATCACCCTGTCCATGACCCTCCAATCCCCTCACATCCATGTTAAATGACAACATTGACCCTGCTGCAACCACCTCTTCTGGAAGGTCATTCCACTCAGCCACCGCTCTCTGAGTGAAGAAGCCCCCTCTCATGTTACTTCTAAACTTTTTCCCCCTAACCCTTAACTTATGACCCCTCGTTCCAATCTCTCCTACCCTCATGGGGAAGAGCCTATTCGCATCTACTCTATCAATCCCCCTCATAATTTTAAATACCTCGGTCAAATACCCCCATTTTGAGCAAACAGGTTTCCAATAGAACAATCAACTCCAGTTTTATGACTCTGAACTAAACAATAATAAGCTTCTTACATCTACTTGAGAGAGTCTCTGTGTGGGTTTCAAAATGGCAGTGTCTTTGTGTGTGCTTCTCTGTTTCAAACCTACAAAGTCTTTTTAGGTTTATAATATATATTATAAACCTAAACCCATATATATATATATATATATATAAATATTCTTTTCTTTTCTTTGGCTTGGCTTCGCGGACGAAGATTTATGGAGGGGGTAAAAGTCCACGTCAGCTGCAGGCTCGATTGTAGCTGACAAGTCCGATGCGGGACAGGCAGACACGGTTGCAGCGGTTGCAGGGGAAAATTGGTTGGTTGGGGTTGGGTGTTGGGTTTTTCCTCCTTTGCCTTTTGTCAGTGAGGTGGGCTCTGCGGTCTTCTTCAAAGGAGGTTGCTGCCCGCCAAACTGTGAGGCACCAAGATGCACGGTTTGAGGCGATATCAGCCCACTGGCGGTGGTCAATGTGGCAGGCACCAAGAGATTTCTTTAGGCAGTCCTTGTACCTTTTCTTTGGTGCACCTCTGTCACGGTGGCCAGTGGAGAGCTCTCCATATAACATGATATATATATATATATGGGATCAGAGTCTGACATGCATTGCACAATGGGGAGATATTCTCATATTTTTCTCGAAGTGTGTACACAACTATATGTTGATGCCCTCATCAATACGGCCTAATGGTGTAACTCACTGTCTCCATTTTGGAGTTGAAGCAGTACCGGGAGTACACAGGGAGTGTGTGATAGGATTCAAATCCTGTACTCGGGAATTGTGCCAGTTGTTTTCAATATGCTGTTTAATTTTAATGACATACAAATGCTGGAAAATGAAACTGCAAAAGATACAGGACAGGACAAATGAAGCTCATGAACAAAAGTAAACGATTACAAAATATTTTTCTGAATAAATATGTGGTTGTTAGCACAATTCATGTAAAATAATGAGTCAAATAGTTGATAGTCACAACAGGTTAAAACTCAGAAGGAATCATTAGTTTGGATGTAACGTTGTCTAAAGGATTATAATGATTGATATATACATACTGACATGCTTTCAAGGAAGGATTCCATTCATGCATAAAATCACGTCAAATATATTGCTGACATTTTGGCCCTGAGCCCTTCTTAAAGGAATAAGCAGAATGAGCCGGAAATCTCAGAATTCAGATGGCGCTGGCCAGGGGAGGAATCCAGACCAACAGACGGTGATAATTGGATAGGATAGGGGGAGAAGGGAGAATTTATCATGTCTTGCAAAAGGAGACAGGGAAAGGAGAGACGGAGGTAGAAGAAGGCAACGGTGGGGGCCGGGGGGGGGGTGGGGAAAAGAAGTGAAGGGAGGGGGCTTTAATGAAAGCCAGAGAAGTCGATATTAATGCCAACTGGTTATTAAGGCCATTGATATTAATGCATAATCTTTGTTCTGCTGGGAGTAGTTTGAAGAATGACGCAGCCAGAGTAAGATCTGCAAAATGATAAGTTTCCCGAGCTGAATTGTGTCAGTTCATTGTTTCCTGCTGTTTGAAAACACAATTAAGATCAGATAGAGATACCTTTTTGCATCCGTAGTGTAGCATAATTTTCAAATTGTTCAATTTAATATTAATCATATTTTAAATATTTAATATAATTTCTGCCATTTTTACAGGTATATTAACTTTCCTTAAAAGGAAAATAAAAGCAACTTCTGAAACATTGCCTTTATACAGCTCACCAACAATTCATGATACATATTTATTCATAATTAATAAAGTGATGCATTGCACTTAAAAGATATTTCCAAATGTCTCAAGGCATGTATTAGATGTTGTAACTTTGCACAAAACCAATTCGTCAGCATTATAATATCAATTCATAGAAACTCAGAAGCAATCATTAGTTTGGATGTAATGTTGTCTAAAGGATTATAATGATTGATATATACATGCCAACATGCTTTCAAGGAAGGATTCCATTCATGCATAAAATCAAGCTCAAATGCTGGAGGAACTCAGCCAATCTTTCAGTGTCCATAAAAAACCAAAATATCACCGACGATTTGGCCTGATCCCTTCTTCCAGAAATAATGCTGGCTGGGGGAGGAATCCAGACCAACAAAAAGGTGACACATTATTGGTCTGTTTGCAAAGCAACTGGGAACAATCTGTCTAATCTGCAAAGACAACGAAGATTTCACTTCCTGAACACTTTTGGATTTTATTGCTCCTACGGTAATCGTGGAAATCAGCTTAAAACTTTCCTATCACGTTCTGTGTTTTTAGATGTAGCCTAATGTTGTGATTTCCTGTCATTTTTTTTAACATGTTTCAAGTGTACAAAAGCACGAAGTGCAACATGTCGTTGAAAACTCATTCTCTGCATTCACACTCGGACGTCTTCCCTGCCGATCTTGGTGCAGTCAGTGACCAACATGGTGTAAGGATTCACCAGGACATTTCAGCCATGAAAAAGCAGTATCAGGGGAACTAGAATCCATCAGTGCTGGCTGACTATTACTGGACTCCTGACGTGAGAGGCATCAGATGCTGAGTACAAACAAAAATCTGCAGCAAAACATTTTTAGGTCAGCAGAATCAATGCAATGCTATCATTATGCAATTAAACATGCTAAATCCAATCAAAATTCATATATCTCCAACTTCCTACGTGATACAGCAAATCTGAAATTATCTTTGTGTTCTGCTTGAAGTTGTCTATTGTAATTTCCATTTTTCTTCAGGGAGCAAACCTTTTCAAAAAGTTTTTTTTTTGTCTACAGTAATCACCTGGGAAAGGAAAAAAATGAAGTGTAAAGGGAGAAAATTCAATGGCCCGGGAGTCACATGGATCAATTATTTTCCATCTGGTGCCACATTTGCTCCAGTCAAGAATTTCTCCAAGCTGATTCTTGAAGGTCTACTGAGTAACATCACCCGACTGACTCCATGGTTGCTGGTAATATGTGATAACTTAACTTCTGACCACTCCTCACACTTACATAGTTTACACTCCTTGGTCCTCGAATAATACAGCATATCGATAGTAACATTGTACTGTATTTTAAGGAAGTTTAGCGTGTCCCCCTTGTCCCTTAACAACTTCAGCACGCGCACACCAAACCATGGTAGGGGAAGTGCTCCGCTCAAGGTTGGAAAAAGCTGCAAAAAGTACAAAATGCAGCTCAAAACATCACACAAGCTTCCATCACCTCAATGAGCTCCATCTCCTGCTGGCGAGGAAAGGCAGCCAATCTATTGAAGGACCTATCCCACCCCAGCGACCATCTCCTCTCCCACCTCGCATCCGGGGGAAAGCTCAAAAGTGTGAAATCCTGTACCAATAGGCTTAAAAACAGTTTATTCCCCCACGACTAGGCTCCTGAATGAACTCCACATCTGTGCTTTTATGCTACCATTGTTTTGTACAAATTGATTTTCTTTCATGGTAATTCTATACTCCACAATAGTGCTCTTCTTTCACTTTACCTCACTGTACGAAATGTTAACACTTGATATGTTAGACGGCTTGTGGAAGAACCCTTCTCATTGTTACCAGCCACAACACGACAAATAAACTTCAGCTTAAAATGAAACACTTCATAAACCTTTATTAGTCTGACAAATAAATGAGCAAGCCAAGTTTAAACTTGAGGAGATTCTTAAAGGAAATTGTGCTTATCTCTTCTGGTTCTATAGCTCTCTTCTGGAATTTTTTCCAAGGTCACTCCTTCATTCACTTGAGACTAAAATTCGGCACAAAATTTCCAAACTCGGGCCGCTTGATTCATCAGGTCCATGAGTCGAACAGAATATCAAAATTAGCCTCAGCTCCATTTAACTTGCGTTAAACATCAGCCTTAAATGATATCTGCCCCACTGTCAAACTTTTCTGATTTTCTCACAAATATTTCAGGCCATTCTCTCCAATAAAATGATAATAAGGGAGGATGGAGTCAGAAGAAATGAAATAGGCAAAAGAAACCCAGAATCCAGGTTCATTTGCAACCAAGGAAAGCTTTATATACTATAATGCCAGTCTCTGCTTATCCTCATGGCGTCTTGTTCCAGTTCACCAAATATCTTTCATTAAACCATTGGTTCTGGCTTTACACATTTCATTCCAATAATTTTTTTGGTTAATTATATGTCATTTTACACATTTGAAAATATAATTTACAACAGACCTGGAAAAACAATCATTTTATGGCAACAAAGGCAAATTTATTCATGTAAGAAATATATATCAAACCATTAAGAAGAGGAAAAATCTTATGTGCACATTATTGGTCTGTTTCTAAAGCAACTGGGAACAATTGTCTAATTTGCAAAGCTGCAATCACCCACTCTCACCAGTCACAGAGCACCTGGTCTATCTCCTTAAATGTCATGTTCTTAATAGCTTTTGAACAGAAAAAATATTATAAAACAAGTTGTAGTGATGCCATTTTTCAAAATTCTCCTTCGAAAATCAACTTGCAGGTGAGAATTGCACTGCATATAATTTTTATTTCAGAAAATTAAACTTTGCATGATACAACCACTTCATAACAAGCCTCTCTCAATGTATTTCCTCATTTTTTTCACTGTTCTGCTACCAACAAATGAAAACTTCTGAAACATTTGAACCATCAGTCAAAACTTTGTAAATATTAATTATATATCGTATATCATATCTAACAATAGTTGCTTGATATTCAGAATTCGAGAATGTCAGGCACTCGACTTAAAAAAAACATTTAAAAATCTTAATTTTAATAAAGAGCATTCTTCTGATTAGAATTTGGACACAGAAAATACATTGACCTCTATCATGTTTTTTTTAAATTTTATCACTGAGATTCTCATTTAAAGTTAATTTTAAAATGTGGACAGGTGCCTTAAAAACCTAAGAAAAGGTATTAACTGTCAGCCTTCCAGCTGACATATGATCATCCTGTTTTGTTCTTTGTTCTCTCATAATTCTGCACAAAATCAACACATCACCTGAAATCTAAATGAGACAGTTGACTAATATTTCCATCTCCTGTATATTATCCAAGTCATTTGGAGCAGAAAAGTGTCCTGAATGTACCAGAAACCTAATCTGCGAGAAACTCAATCTCCTACTCTGTACAATATTGTCGACAACCTCAAGCAGCATGTGGCTTTAGACAAAGTGAAGATATAATTGAATTACTAAAATAGCCACCTGTCCAATAATGCTTTTAATCACAGATATGTGGTGCTTTTGGATCAGAGAATTTAAAATGGCTTACCCTATTTTTATTAGTGATTACAATTGGTTCGATTGAAAAATTGCAAATTGAACTAATCTCTAATGACAAGTAAAGGTGGTGAAAATGCCCAAGTTTAAAACTCTTAATTGCACCATCTCTTTAGCAAGATCCCACTCACCCATCTAATAAACATGAATACTCTGTTGCTTGACTGTTTTAAGAATCATAGAGATGTACAGCATAGAAGCAGCCCTTTCGGCCCATCTTGTCCATGTCAACTATGATGCTTCATCTTTACTGATTTTTTTTCCCTACATTGGGCCCGTATCTCTTGACGCCTTTCCTAGAATTTCATGGCAAATGTGCATTGTACAATGTGTATGACAATACTCTTTCATAATGATAAGATGTCATTACCCAAGTATCTGTCCAAACACCTTCTACACACTGTAATTGTATCTGCCTCCAACACTTCCTCTGGCAGCTCAGTCAAGATATTAACCACCATCTGTGTGAAAGCCCTTAGTTCTCCTTTGATTTTTTTCCCCCATCCCGAACCTGTGCCCTGCAAGATTCCCCTGCCTTCTATCTATCCATCTATGCCATGCATAATTTATAAACATCTATAAGGTCATCCCCTTAGCCTCAGTGAGAATAAACCCAGCCTATCCAGTCCTTCCTTATGACTACAGCTCTCCATTCCAGGAAACATTGTCATGAATATCTTCTTCTCGCTCTCTGTTGCTAACCACATCCTTCATGTAGTTGGGAAACCAGAACTGTACACAATACCCCTAAGTGTGGCCTGACCAATGTTTTGTACAACTGCAATATGACGTCTCCATGCTTATACTCAATATCTTGGCCCGTGAAGGTGGGCATACCTAATTCCTCTCTCACTATCCCATCACTTGTATCGCCACTCTCAGGTAGGTATGGACTCCCAACCCAAGATGTCTGTACATCCACATCTCTGCCTGTAATCTACCAGAATTTGACTTCCTGCAGTGTATTACCGCACACTTGTCAGGGTTAAGTTTCCATCTTTCCAGCTGATTTACATCCCATTGTATCAACAACCTACTTTATGATTCTGCTGACTTTCATGTCATCTGCAAACTTACTGATCACACCACCTATATTTTCATCCATGTTATTTATATGCATAAAACAAAAAATGAAGGACCCACCACTGATCACTAAAGGGCACCACTTTTTAACCGATGTTCAGTCAGGTAAACGTCCACAACTTTCTGCTTCCTATCACCAAGCCTATTTTGGATCCACTTTGCCAACATGCCTTGGATCCCACGTGCCTTACATTTCATAAATGTTTGCCTATTTATTCAGCAGGTTCCCTATAAATAAAAACAAGACAAAAACCATGTGTGTGTGTTATAGGTACGTACATACATGAGGCATATGTACGTACATACATCCTCAGCTGCCTTGGGGAAACTGCAGGAACTGAACGCTGTGTATGTTTCATTTCCATGCAAGAGTACACTTTCCTTGGAATTGCACACTGAAGATTCAGTTCATTTATTCCTGGCATGAGGGGCATATCCAATGTTGAGTACAATTGACCCTTGCTGAATAAATTGCGGGTTGATCTGATGATCTTAGAATCAGGGGTTGTAATCTCAAAATAAGGAGCTGGCCATTTAGGATTGATAGGAGAACTTTATGTCAGCGGAAAATCTTTGGGAGTTTTATTCCACAAGGTCATAATGTTCAACCATTTGGTTGTTACATTTTTTCGATGCCAAGGGATACAAGGATCAGCCAGGGCAGACTTTCATCTCATACCCAGAATTCTACCTTCTGCGCTATACTGAACTATAAAGACTTTACTCATCACTGACAAGTCTACAATGTGAATTTCAGGCAAAGCAAAGTCAACTGTAAAACCTCTGCTCAGCTGAGTGTCACAATCAAGACTCATGCATAATACGGGTGAAGCATTGTGAATATTACAAAAGAACTGATTCATTGACATTTTGGTTTGGGTTCCAAATGATCAGTTATTTATGAGTTGCAACTGCTCAGTTTATCAATCAAATTGAAGTCAACAGTTGTAATGAAAGGTTTTCAGACTGAAACATGAACTCTGCTTCTCTTCTCACCGATGCTCCTGACCTTGCCGAGTATTTCCAGCATTATATATTTTTTAATTATTGAAGTCAACAGAAGCTGAATAAATTTGTGGGTGTTTTTACTGAATAAAATTATAATTAATATCAATTTAATGTTGTAATTTAGTGTGTTAGTTTAAGAATTTAAACATAGCTTATACTATTTGTGTATGCACTTAATAGCGAATAAATTGCCTATTCATGTTAGGAAAGACAGCACATTATACCTAGAACCTCACCTGCACCACAATTCAGATAGTAACCTTTACTATTGTGACAGATTATACCATATTTTATATTGTATATAGATGTGTTTTGGAGGAGATAGACCGTGGGAGTAGTGTAGGTCACAAACACAAACACTTCACAAAACAGATCTCATTCAAAATGCCAGAGCTTTGCTCAAGCCAGGCAGTCCAGGCTCCAAGTGCTTTTGCAAAGACAAATAAAAATGGCTTTGGGAGAGAACTTAATCAAGTGCTGATAAAGATAATTTCAAAGATTGCAAGAGGTTCTGATTTTTACAAGGAGAGAGAGAACTGGATTCTGCAGCATGGCAAGCTGGCAGCTTCTTTAAAAAAAACCCCAATCTGAAGATGGGTTGTGAGTTCTGAGTTCAGCCTGTTCAAAACCCATGTGGTCCATACAAGAGGAAATGGCTGACTAGAGGGTTTCACCTGACCTGCAGAAGAAGAGGTTATCATTTGGAAAACCCTGATGGGGCAAGTTTCTTCGGCAAGACACTGAAGTGGCTGATCGGAGAGTATCAGTTTGTTTGTGTCTCTCTGAAACCAATGAGAACCTTCCTGAGCAGTAACCAATTATTTTTAGACACCAGAGCTTGGTGAAAATTCATAGGTGCTAAATTCTGTGCACAGTATAAGAATTGCTTGATAACAGTGAACTTGGAAGAATGAGAAGTGAGATTGGACTGTGAATCAAATAACTTTTCTGAACTTATACACATTACATACACTTGCACTTAGAATTAGAAGGGGGTTAAGTTAATAGTAATAAGTTAAAGTTTGATCCTGTTTTTATGTTTCAAGAAAATTAAAAACTACTTTTGTTTAAGTAACCATTGTCTTTGTGAATTTCTATTGCTGCTGGGATTTGGGGTCCTCTTTACAGTTTCTATGTGCTGCCCTTTTACATATCAGTAAATTACTGGTTGTCGGGGAAATCCCAACTGAAATAAAACGTTAAAATCAAAAGTCCATTTCAATCTGCAGGTAGATCCTCTACACACACAGTGAATATGCATTTAGTTTGCTAAAACAATTCATGAATAAAATAAAACATGCAATATATCCCTGCAAGCTGAAGCTCCCCCAAAGATAAGATATGACACGAAGAATACAAAATATTATTCTAATGTTAGGGAAAACTAGTCGCTTAAAGGTTACTGAATACAAGAATAATCAGTAACCGTTTATTGAAAATTATATCATCCTGGCTACTAATAAATGGTCAAACAATGTCACTGGCAAGGCCCCTCATTTATTTCCTATCTCGAGCTGATCCTCTCAAACTGCTGCATTTGACAGCAAAACTGGGCACAGAGTTGTTGGATTGTGCCCCGGCAATGAAGGAGGTATAGAAATAAATATTCGGCTAAGAATGGGGAATTTGAATGTCATCATTTTATTGTGTGTAGTGTTTTAGAGGAGTAACTGATTGGATTGGTCTTGCTTTATGTAGCTCGGGCCTGGGCATTGTTAGATAGATGTCAGGATTGTGGTTGCTAGGACTTATCGATTACAGGCCTCTAACATGAACAAGCTTGATGTTGTCACAATTCAGTCTTGGCTGTATTCAGCACAGATATTTTTTTTATTTAAAAAAGAATCACATGGAGAGAACCTCTGTCTTAATGCAGTATTGGGAACAGTCCACCCAACATGCTCCTCTTAAAGTGGTTTGGCAAGATTTCTGTATCTATTATCTTTATTTGCTGGGTTACCCTTTCTTTGAACATGGGAACTTGCATGAAATTGTCTGCTTCTTCAACATGCTGCCATGCTTCACACAAACAGCAAATGAAATAAAGAATTCAGGAATAGATCATGAAGAGGAAATCTTTCACCACTCTGCTCGACTTTTCAGTGTCATGAAGTCTTTTACATTCCCCGAATCACAATTACAGGCAGAAGCTGGGTTCGATCACTGTGAATACTGACATCAAAGTTGAGCTCTGTCCAAGAATTAAATTGAAAGAGCCATAGACACCTGATAATATTCTACCAACAGTCCCCTTAGGAAGTTGAAAATTATTTTTCGCTGGATGGAACAGTTTCAACAGGAATGTTTTATTTCAATTAATTTTTTTAAATTGATCTGCTCAGATGAACCATCCAAGACTCTCATATTCATGAAACAACATTTACTTATATAGATGAAATACTTGTCTTAGAGATGTATTTCTCTCTGTTTCAGTGTGGTTGTACGTCTGCATGTTTTGCACCAAGGACCGGAGAATGATGTTTCATCTGGTTGTACGTGTATAATTAGATGACAATAAACTTGGCTTTTTATTACAGTAATCAGAAGCCAAGAAAAGACATGCAACAAATATTGAAAACACAAGGTGATGCTAGTTTATTCCTGCACATTTTTATATAAAGCAGTAGGCAACAGTAAACAAAGATTCTGCAGAGAGGTCGCTGGTCCTTAATGATTTTATTTACTACACATTAATCCATACAAATCAAAGCAAATCAGACCAAAATCTAAAAAAAATGCAAAGCCCATTTCAACATATGCACAAGTACAGAATTAATACTTCTATAAATATTCATTTACGAGTTATACAACATAACGCCGTGTGTAATATCTAGAATTGATGTTGTGTTACCAAAAACAACAGCCTTGCAAGTGCCTAGGGCAGTGGTTCCCAACCATTTTCTTTCCACTCACATACCACTAAGTATTCCCTAGGCCATAGGTGCTCTGTGATTAGTAAGGGATTGCTTAAGGTGGTATGTGGGTGGAAAGAAAAGTTTGAAAACCACTGTTTTAATCATTCCAAATTGAGTCATTATGCGCACAGTTTCAGAACTCCAAAGGAAATGGGCCGTGACAATTTTTCTCAAGCAAAATATTTCAGTAATAATTAGGTCTAGAGCAGTGATTCTCAACCTTCCCTTCCCACTCACATATCACCTTAAGCAATCCCTTATTAATCACAGAGCACTTATGGCATAAGGAATATTTAAAGTGGTATGTGAGTGAAAAGTAAAAGGTTGGGAACCACTGGCCTAGGGAGACGTAGAGTCATGGGTTTAAAAAAAAAGAATATTCTCCCACCTCCACTTCTCCATTAGCTGGTATTGAAAGCAATAGAGAATCAAGGACATAGTTATTTTTCTCAAAACCAGTTAGCAGCAACTATTTACAGTCTAAAAATTGGATTCCCAGGAAAATTTAGTCAGATAGAAATTGGAGTTACAAAAAAAAAACCATAATCAATGCAAATTAATTTTTGAAACTCCATTGTGATAAATAATGCACTCAAAAGAAGCAGCAATTAAAATCTTAAATTATTTTCAAAAGTTCAATGATACATAAACTGGACTAGAAAAATTAAAAATAATTTAATTCATAGCATATAGTCATTAAAATTCTGGATTTGGAAAAATCAGATTTGCACCATTATTTTTATAATTTAACTACTTTTTGTCTCACACAAGGAGGAGCCTCAAAAGGTAGAGTGCAAAGGAAAATAAGGAATTTGGAAGAACAATAGCAATTAAATCTGCAGGCATTCTTCCAATGGAAACCAAGCTGAGCTGAACAAACAAGGGAGACACCAAAGAACAGAGAAAATGCTACAAACACTGCAGCTCGGACAGCATCAATGAGAAAGAGCTCAGTGAAGAGTCCTGGACTTGAACCACTCGCTGTTTCTCTTTCCAAAACTGATGCCTGACGTGCTGAGATTTCCCAACATTTAATCAGTTTTCGTTCCCCATTTGCAATTCCCCCACCCCCTTCATCGACTCCGTTTGCCCTACAGTCTGCTTGAAGTTCATTAGAAGAGGTAAACAATCGGCTTCACCTGTCCTTGAAGTCGACTTGACAGCAGTTTTTTTTTAATGTTAGTTCATTTAGTAGGTGACAATTGATTTCATACAAAATGTGATTCATCATTGAAATGGTCTAAGTTCGAATAGAAAATGCAAAGATCTCAGAAGCATTTCAGTATACAAGAGTTATTGAGATTTTAGAATTGGTTGTTAACCAAGTAGAGCAATAAAATACACAATTACAATCCCAAAATGTGTATCTGCTCTAAGGCACTCATTGCTCGAAGGTGGGCAAAAGAGATGTTACAAAATGGACATGAAAAAAACAGTACTCTGGTAATATATACAAATCTGCATGGACTTCAATCAGACACAAGATTCAGTGAAAAAATTAAGCAATTTCCAATGTCTGGTCTGTCGTAGGCACTGATGGAAATAACTGTATTCACAGCAAGGTTTTACTTCTAAAATATCACCCTGACATCCTCACTCTCAAATATTACCTTGGATAACAATTTTGAAAAATGTTACAATCAGCCAGTATAAAATGTCTGGAGTAAACCATAACCATTAGTCTCTTATCAACCTTCAGAAAGAAAACAAAAACATAGTGGCCCCCAAAGTAACATTTTGATTTCCCCCCCCGCCCCCCATATTCAATCCTCATCCACAATTATAAAAAGTTTTAAATTCATAATCAAATCTGGTCTCTGCTCAAACTTTTTTATGTATTTTGTTAGATTCACACTGACATTTAGGTGAAGTCGCTTTAAAAAAGATAAATTTACAACAAGCCACACTCCAACAATTATTTGTAAGGGGAAAATAAGGGAAAAGTGGGAAAAATGTCATGATATCAATTGCAGGTTTTATAAGTAAGCATTTACCAATTATTGATATATTGTTGGGAACATCTCTTAATTTTTGCAATTCATGAAGTTCTGATCCCTTGTATAAAAGTACAAATTCTCAGATATTCTGTATACAATCCTGCAGTCTTCACTTTTGCTTTTTACTATACAAAAAATAGCACTATTTGATGAGTGCATTTTAAGACCTACATCAATTTGATACAAAAGGCACACATGTAACTTTAAGCCTTAAAATATCTAATATCAAAATTTTAAGTTACTTCAATGTCATGAAGTAACTTGAAATTTTCAATCTACTGATGGCATCAGGCATTATCAGTAGAGTGAAAATGATCTGATTGCTATAGATTTTTGCTGGATGTGAACAATGCCAGAGTTCCTCAAAATTAAAGCATGATTGTTTGTACTTCGAGACATAAACCTTTTATAATTTCTAGATTTTTTTCTTTAGAAAGTACACAGGAGCGTGATATTACACAAATCTACAAATTGTGATTCATGCACAATAATAAATTACCATTATTTCTTCGCCAATTTTGTAAAAAAAATTGAACTTTCGCTCCACAAATTTCTCTACCAAAAATGTTTTGCTTCAATCACAAAACTAAAGTAACAAGGTTATAACTCCACTGTGACCTACAATTTAAAAAAATGCATCCGCATAATTAATCAACCTTCAAAAGGTTTTCAATTTCTTGCACTTAAGACTTAATTGTTACGAGACCCTTGACACATTTACAGAAGTTGTCACAGCATTTCGGAAATACCTATAATCCAATTTGACTGGTAAATTACATGTGGGCTTTTTTTTTAAAACTTATTTTCTGATCAAAAGATTAATTGGTGAAGAAGCTTGGATGGAAATTTGTCAGAATAGTATTCGGAAATTAATTAATGTTAGACTAGTGATGATTAATTATAATTTTATTCATCAGCTATATTTAACGCCGGAGAAAAAAAATTTGGTCTTAGTAAGTTGGATTCTTGTTTTCGATGTGATCAGACGGCCAATACTTTTTTGCATACTGTTTGGCTTTGTGATCGATTGCAATAGTTTTGGAAAGGTATTCAATCTATTTTTAACAGTTTATATAATATCCATCTTGTATTAGATCCCGATATATTTTTATTAGGGAACATGCAATCATTAATTGATTTAGGTTTAGAGGATTATCAGATTTCCTTTATCTATTAAGCTTTAGTCGTGGCTAAGAAATGTATAGCACTTACTTGGAAAGATAGAAATATATTAACTTTAGATAAGTGGTATTTGGAGATGAAGTTCTGTTTGACGATGGAAAGGATATCTTTTTCAATTCAGGATAGGGTGTCTTTTTATAAGTTAAAGTGGACTCCGTTTGCTAATTATATGCATTTAAGTTTGATTTAAATATATGTTTAAGCGTGATATTTTAGTATTGATAAAAATTATTTTTGTTGTTAGAATTTTTTTTAGGTTAAGTTTTATCTCTTTTTTTGTTAGTGGGTATTTTTTTTCCATATATAATATTGTTAATTTTATTAACTCTTCACTCTTTATCTTGGGGGAGAGGGCTGGACTAATTTTAAGTTAGATTACTAATATTGTGTTAAAATTAACGGAGGGGGGGGTTATTTTGTGTAGTTTTCTGATGTAATATTGTAATCATACCATTTTAATTTTTTTTTCTTTAAATGTAATTCTCTGTTGTATTCATGTTATAAAATTTTAAATAAAGTCTTCAAAAAAAAAAATTAATTGGTATAGGTTAAACTCTTGCAATAAATGTCATGCCAACATTTAGTATTTCCTCCTTTTAAAATAAGAAACAAATTAGATAATCAGGTTAATTGTGACCGTAACTTCCTCCATTGTGCACAGGTCTCAAAAAAAAGATTAAATTTGTCTTTTGTAATGCCAATAATTATGACACATTGAAATTTCTGACTCTTCAAGGTAGGCACAAAAAAAAATGCAAAATGCAGACCTCTCCTTTTAACACAATGTTCCTCCTTCTCATCTTCAAGCAAGTGGCTTTCATGCCAAACATGATGTGAAGCATTTTATCACTGCATCTCTGTGCACAAAATTCAAATATGAATTAATACTTTTATGTTTCTTCAAAACAAAAGTAGAATTTCTGAACATCAAGTTAACTATCTGAAGGCAAGATTTCAATTATATATCTTTGGTATTAAAATTCAAAAAAATGCAACGTCTAATATTAGGACTAAGGCAGATCCAGCAAAATTTTCTTTTCTAACAAAAGAAAATTTATGAGAATAACAAAGATTTTTACTATATAATTTCAATCCACAAAGTTAGGGCAGTATTAGCAAAAAGCCTCAAAACAAAATGACAGGCTAAAAAGCAGAGCAATGATCAATTGACTTAACAAGATGACATATGTATTTCTTACATGCTTGTCTATTAGAGCATTAATATAAAACTAATGAAATATAGATGTTAAACATTTAATTTGACCAACAGCATGTAAAATACAAACTGTCAAATTAACTCTGATGCAAAGACTGATTTTGTGATGCAGGAAAATGGAGCTACTTATTCCTTTACTGTAAGATATAACAAATGACTCTGAATTGGAGGATCAACTGTGCTGTATTGAAAATGAATATTGCCCCAGATATCAGAACACTTCTTCTGCAAAAGAAAAAGTCACTGGGTGTTGTGTGGACTCTCCATCTGGAACCTGGTAAGAATGTGGTCTGGGGAGGGTCACATGACCTCCCTGACTGGCACCTAGTCAGAAGTCACAATCAAGGTTGGACTCTGCCCACCCATTAGTGCACACCTGACCGTTGGCCCCTTTAATCACCTCGTGATTACCTGGGCCGCATCCTCCAGCTTAATGTACTATAAAGTTCACCACATGCGGTAGCTCTTCCCCTTCGGCCCTGGTCCATTCCAGGTTGTGAACTGTGGACAGCGCTGGAGGAGTCATTGGTAAGGTGTGCACTACACAAGGATCGTGGCTGTTAGAGAGCACTGGAGCTGTGTGCACATTAGACAAGAAACAGCAGGTAGCGTACTGTAATCCTTGGTGGTACACAGTTGCTACGATTGGTATTAAGTCCAATGTACCCGATAACTGCTGTATTTTTAGGTGTAGTTGCTAGTATCAGTCGTGTTAAATCCAATGTGATTGATTATTACTGAATTTGGTGACTGAGAGCACTAGCATGTGTTATCCCTGTTCTGACCCCCTTGCATGCATTTTAATAAAGATCCTTCCTTGGTTCAACCTGTGTCCAGATTCATTGCTCTTTGAACCCACTGAACTTTTCCCTTCCCACACAACACTGGGTCTAACAGGCACTGGGGTGGAGCCCACAACTTGCACACAGCAACAGTTGTTCTACAAACATGCTGGCACAAAGCACATTTTATGTACAAAACTATGAGATGTTAAGCAAACAAGAATTGGTTGCTTAAGCTTCCATGAAAGTAACTTTGAATTAACTTCTCTCCTCAAATGATACAACATTTGCTCAAGTGTGTTTTATTAGAGGAATGAGGTTTCATTTAATTACGCAATATCTAAATATGCTCATATTGTAATCAGGCAGACTTTGTTCACCCACTTTCAGTACTCGTAACATTAAGGTAAACCATACTAGTTACAAGACATGGAAAACCAAGGATCATTAGGATTAGATCATAACTAATCTGTATTCTTCCCCTCTCCTCCCTCCACAGGGACTTCACCCTCCATGACTCCTTCATCCAACCCTTGGCACCTACCCCGGTGACCACATGAAGTGCTACACTTGCACCCACACCTCCTCACTCACCACTATTCAGGGCCTCGAACAATTCTTCCAAGTGAAGCAACACTTCACTTGTGAACATGCAGGGCTCATCTATTGCATCAGGTGCTCCGGTTGTGGTCTTCTCTACTTCAGAGAGACTGAACTCAAACTGGGAGATTGTTTCATTCGGCACTTTAGCTCTGACACAACAGCAGGGATCTCACAGTGGCAATCCATTTCAATTCCCTGCCAAATTTCCATGCCGACATGTCTGTCAGACTGAGACCACCCGCAAATTGGAGGCAAATTGAAGCACCATCAGATAAACCATCTGGACTCCCTCCAACCAGATTGATCTCTTCATCGCTTCTCTGCCTTTTGGCTACGATCAAGTGCAGATTGACTTCTCCAGTTTCAACCCACCAGCCTCCAGCTCGGTCTCCCTTGCCCTCTGTCTCCTTTCCTCTAGCTCGGTCTCCTTTGCCCTCTGTCTCCTTTCCTCTAGCTCAGTCTCCCTTGCCCTCTGTTTCCTTTCCTCTAGCTCAGTCTCCCCCTTGCCCTCTGTCTCCTTTCCTCTAGCTCTGTCTCCCCCTTGCCCTCTGTCTCCTTTCCTCTAGCTCTGTCTCCCCCTTGCCCTCTGTCTCCTTTCCTCTAGCTTGGTCTCCCTTGCCCTCTGTCTCCTTTCCTCAAGCTCAGCATTCACAGAGACATCCCCAGCCCCGATCAATTCTCTCCTCTCTAGTCCAATTCTCACCATGTTGGCCCGTGCTCTTCCCTCTCTCCTTTCTTCCCTTCTCAAACAGCATTTTTATTCAGATGCCTGCCCCCTTGAAGAAGGGCTCAGGCCCGAGACATGGGTTAAATATCTTTACCTCTTACGGATGCTACGAGACCTGCTGAGTTTGTCCAGCATTTTTGTGTTTCTACAACAATCAGTGTCTGCAGACTTTCGTGTTTCACTCTTTATTTTCAGTTCAGTTCATCCAGAAGAAATACTCTATTTTAGAACTTCTTATTAAGAGTGTACTCCTTAGATTTTCTGTTTCTATTTCAGGTACAAAATCTTAAATATATTTGTCTTGGCCAACTTACCTTGCAAATGGAATATATGAAATACTATACCTATTAAAAAGAGAAGTAAATAAAATTACTAAAGTCACTTTATTTACTGCAACTCATTTGCTGAAGTCAAAAATTCAGAAACAGTCCCTCTTCAGCTAAAAAAAAATCAAGAACAGGCCTTGCTATTAACTTCTTCACAACTAAGATCAATAAACAGCTAGAATAGACCTTTTTAAGCAGAAACATCCACTTTTGTTCATATCCTCCTCCACTCACTATGGAACATTTTTCTATTAGTGCTCTTCAGAAGAAGGTTTTATTCTTTCAATTAATTCAACAAAGAAAGAACAATTTATGAAAAAAAAATTAACTGCTTTGGTCAAAATTTCCATGTAGGGACTATCTGTGCTAGAGATTCACATACTTCATAGATTGAACTGAAAGAACAGAAACAACCAATTGCAAACAGGATTCACATATGATATATTATCAAAACAATTTGCAAGCAAATAAAGTTGAGTCATGGTTCAAGCTAGGGAATGTGGAACAGCAAGTATTTTTACATGAGCTAATGACAAACGGTGTACAATGCTGAGGTTTCCAGCATTTCGTGTTTTCATTTGGACAAAGTGACAACAGGAATTCAGTGCCTAAACTTTCTTTTTACAACATGGAATGTATACATGTTATAACTGGAAAGGTGTTCATTTTGAAACTCACTTAAGACTACGAAATACAAGCTTGTTAAAAATTAACCTTTTGGTAGAACTCTGGCAGTTCAAAGAATTATGGCTTTCACTCTCAGTCAAGAAATCTGTTTCATCTGAACTGAAGCCCGGAGAGGTAATTGATTATTTAGAGTGGATCATTAACCTTGTGTCAAGTAAAATCTTCTCACATCCACATTTTCTCCAATCTGCACAGGAGCCACTTTGCCTTTTTATGAAGTTACACTTATTACACTATCAAATTATCTTCTCCCTTGCTCAAACCATTGACAATGCCATCTGCTCAGCATTTTGTTGGTTAGAAAGCTCTTGAATAAAGATTTCAGAAGGTGAACTAAAACGACTTAGATGTGTCCGTCACCACATTGGGGCCTTTAGATTTAACCTCAGTGAAAGCAATGGGTGCCATTGGATCTCTTTTTTTTAAAACATGGTGAACAAACATTTAAAGATCTTATCAACCATCTTACTGAGCTGGCCAAATGGTCACGCAAAGCACCAAATGAGCTAGATCATGCATTTTAATTATCTTGCAGGTAAAATGATTTGAAGGATCAGTATAAACATACCAGGCCATTGCAAAGAACTGCAACACACAGAATATTAAAGCAAGACCTGCTTTTTTCCACTGTAAGAGAAAGTAAAGATGGATTTCACATACTGAACTATTTTCTCTCAACAATTTTCTTTTACAGGTTCAAGGACGTGGAACATACCCAAAATGCTGAGCATAGTGTACATGCAAGGCAAACCTGCAGAAAGAAAATATTTCACAATTTCAAGCAACAAGATAAATGTATTCAAGATTTCTAAACATTTGCCTAACAGGCAACTGTTGACAGGAAGACAATCATATGCCAAATTCTGTTAACCATAGTTCAAACCCAAGTTTGTAATTTCAAAAATAAAGGCAGGTTCAACAAAATAAAAACAAGTTTCAAACCTTGAAATATTTAGTATTTGGTAACTACTGAGACTCCACCATTTCGAAATTCTCCTCTCGCATCTAACAATCTATTTTCGTAATATGTCTGGCACAAAAATTCTGTGATATAACATTTTGTGGATGTGATGGACCTTTAGTCATTTTAAGTCATAATTTGAAAACAAGCTCAAATACTTCTTCTTTAAAAAAACTTGAAAATGGACCTGCAAATTTGCAATTCATTTCACAAACCCAAAACATTTGTCAAAATTTGAATATCCTGGAACCTTCAACCATGAGATGATATTTTATATGCCCAGGGAACTTACTGATTATTCCTTTAATATACATTGAAAAAATTTCTCTTTGCCTTATCGAGCACGGAAACAGGACATTCAGTCCACTTGAGACGCAAGGAGAGGCTGGATAGGCAGAACTTTTTTTTTCCCCATGGGAGGCTTAGTGCTGCCCTTATTGACATGAGGGGTATCACAAGTTAAATAGTCACAGTCTTTTCCCCAGAGTGGGAGAGTCTAAAACTGGAGCACAGCGGTTTAAGGTGAGGGGGGGTGGGGGGAAGATTTAACAGGGAACTGCAGTGCAATGTTTTCCACAGAGAAGATGGTGAGTATATGGAAGAAGCTGCCAAAGAAAGATCAGGTACAATTATGACATTTCGACAAGTGCCTAGATAGGAGAGGGTTAGAGGGATATGGGCCAAGTGCAGACAAACAAGATTAGCTCAGATGGGCAACAGGGTTGACATGGACAAGTTGGGCTGAGGGGCCCAACTTGTATGATGGTTCCTTCTCTCAGATTGGTCGAAATGGGAACATCAACAGTAAGCCTAATTCATTGTTAATTACAAATAAGGAGGCAGAGGTACACAGAACAGAACAGTCCCTTCCACCCAATTCATTCATGCCAATCAAGCAGGCAACCTGTCGCACCTGTCTGCATTTACTCCATAATGCAGGTTAAAATTCTCAATGAGGTTACATACAGAACTATGAACAAGAAAACTGACCTTTGGAATGCCAGAGATAACTCAAACTGTGATATAATGAAAATGCTTAAATACTCACAAGCATAACAATGGTCGCAATCAATCGAGTGGGCTCAAACATCCTTTTTAATTGTTTGACAGGTCCCATCAAGAACAACGTACTGAAAGCAAAGTTGAAGCACAAAATTAAAAAATTTACCAATAACAAGAGAAATTGAGAAATATGCGCAAGAGATAAAGTTTGCAGAGCTGGTTTGACAACTTCTGGAATGAAAGAAAGACTTGCATTTGCACAGCACCTTCACAACATCAAGGTATCCCAAAGCCCTACTCCACTGTAAACTCTAGTGCTTTTTGATGGTGATGGGAGAAAGTATTATTCATCCCATACCAAAGAAATTTGATCATCAGAACCAAAGGTTTCACGGCAAAATCTGATTTAAAGCATCAGTGAACTCACACAGGAGAATCTGGAGCAAAATAAAACAATCCGATGGAGGAAATCAGCTGGTTGAACAGCATCAGTGGGAGAAAAAGATTGGTCAACATTTTAGGTAGGAACCCGTCATTGAGACTTAGTTTCCTACTCCACAGTAAACTCTTCAATGCACACCAACTTGGTAAAGTTTTCCTCCAGTCGTGATGAATAGTTCCAACCCAAAATGTCCACCGTTCTTTCCCTCCCACTGCTGTTGCTCGACTCGCTGAGTTGCTTGACAGTTTGTTTTTCTCTTGTGTTGTATCGATGAACACCTTAAACTCAGCTCAGAGAAGATATGTATAAATAATCTCTACAGATCCAAATTAAGTGAATTTGAATAAAGTAGCTCAAGTTTGCTTGCTTGCTACCAGAGAGGTAAGGCCAGGTGAGGTTGTTTAAATCCTGTAATTTAGTTTAGATAATAGAGACAGCTAGAGCAGTGGATTGATCCGGTTGCGGGATGTGGGGTATCTGTGACAGTTTACTTGTCCCAGACGACTACAACTGCAGAAGGTGCATTCAGCTGCAGCTCCTTACAACCTGTGTTAGGAAACTGGAGCTGGATGTACTATGAATCTTGAGGGAGGGGGAAGTAGCTGCAGACAGGAGTGTCAAGGAGGGGGTCAACCCTAAACTTCAGGAGGCAGGTAACTGGGTGACTGTCAAGAGAGGGAAGGGGAAGATACAGATAGTGCAGAGTACCACTGTGGCCATTCCCAGGGACGTCGAGGTGGTCATGTTTCCAGCACAGAGACTGGCCCCTCCCAACTCAGAAGGGAAGTGGGAGAAGAGGAGAGCAATGGTGATTGGGGACTCGTTGGATAGACGTGGATAGGGGGTCTGTGAACGAGATCGAGGTTCCCGGGTGGTATGTGGCCTCCCAGGTACCAGGATCAGGGATGTCTCTGATTGAGTTCATAGCATTCTGGAGGGGGAGGATGAGCAGCTGGATGTCGTGGTCCACGTGGGGACCAATGTCATAGATAGGAGTAGGGATGAGGTCTTGAAGAGGGAATACAGGGAGCTAGGAAAGAACTTAAAAAGCAGGACCTCAAGGGTAGTAATCTCAGGATTGCTGCCTGTGCCACGTGCCAGAGAGGGTAGGAACAGGAATGTATGGCAGATGAATGTGTAGCTGAAGAGTTGGTGCAAAGGGTAGGAGTTCAGATTAGTGAATCATTGGGATCTTTTCTGGAGAAGGTCTGACCTCTACAAAACAGATGGGCTGCACCTGAACTGGAAAGGGATCACTATCCTGGCAGGCAGGTTGGCTAGAGCAGTTGGGGAGGGTTTAAACTAGGGGTGGGTGGGAATCAGAATGTGAGTGCAGAGATTAGGGTAGACAGGAACCAGGGTGTTAGGGTCAAGAAAGAGAAAATAGAAAAAAATTCATAAATAATGTGCAGCAAACAGACAAAAAGGACAGAGGTCCTCGTGAAGGATAACCTAACGGTAAACCGCCAGATTGGATCGCAGTTTTTTAAAAAAAGTGAATGCTATGTTTGCATTCATTTCAAGAGGAATAATGTATGAGTAAAGAGGTGTTGATGAGGCTCTAGGGGGCACTGGTGAGACCTCATTTGGAGTAACTGCAGTTTTGGGCCCCTTATCTTAGAAGTGATGAAATGATGTTGGAGAGAGTACAGAGGAGATTTATCAGGATGAGTCCTGGAATGCAAGGGCTAACATTTGAGGAACATGTAGCAACTCTTGGACTGTATTCATTGGAGTGTAGAAGAATAAGAGGGGATCTCATAGAAACATTTTGAATGCTGAAAGGATTGGACCGAGTAGATGTGAATGTTTTCCTTGGTGGGTGAATCCAGGACACGAGGGCATAGTTTTAGAATTAGGTTCCCTTTCAAAACAGAGATGAGGAGAAATTTCTTTAGCCAGAGGGTCGTGGATTGGTGGAATTTGTTGCCACATGCAGTTGTGGAGGCTCAATCATTTGGGGGAGTTTAAAGAGGAGATTGATAGGTATCTAATTAGTCAAGGTATCAAGGATATGGGGAAAAGGCCAGAACTTGAAACTAGAAGTGAGAACAGTTTAGCTCAGGGTAGAGTTGCAGAGCAGACCCGATGGCCAAAAGACCTACTTCTGTTCTTTCATCTTGTGATCTTGTAAATAGTTATGAATATCTTTTTTTCCCCCCATTCAGAATTGTAAAAGTGCTCATGTCTATAACTAAGGAAATAAAAACACGCAGACTGTGCAGTTTCATTGAAGGAGCCAAAGTTCAAATCTCAGAATATTACATTGCATGAACATAGTGTAAAATTATTCAAAATATTCCTGGGAATAAAAAGCTTTAAATTAGATTTGGTAATTAGATTACTGAAATCAACATACAAAGAGAAAGTCCAAACTTTAAATATGTCTCACCAAGACAGACCATTTGTTTGGAACAACAGATAAATAACTGGTACAGTACTTTGTAAATTGGAAAAATGGTCCAATAAGTTTAATGATTATTCTGGAGTTGAATGTTTACACATTAATAGTGACTTACCTACCAATGGATGATATGTTCCCAATGCTATAAAAGACAGCGAAAAGTATTAACCCTCTTTTTGGAATCCACAGAAAGCACACACCCTGAGAAAGAATTATATTTGTGAACAAAACATTAATTAACTAACACAAACCATGCCCAGGTTTTTAAAACAATATCCTTTTTATTTCCCTATTTGGAGGTGTGGCAGAGAATAGTGAGGAAATGTCAGTTAGGTTTTTGGCAGCTGGAGCTAGACATTTAAGTTTTTGTATATTTTACCATCACAATCTTATTTCATGGCACTGTAGCAGTTGCCACACACAGACTGCACTGTTCTAAACAGGCAGATAATTACCACTTCCTGTAATACAAATACAGTTAAGAAATAAATGCCAACTTTTTCCAGTATGGACTACATTAAGAATTACAAAAACACAATCTTTTAATCTGACAATTTTGTTTTTCAATGCCCCTGATAAAGAGAAGGTAGCTGAAAACTTAAAGACTACAACTGAGAAATGTAAATTAGATGTCATGAGCATCAAGTCATAAAACAGTTTGAGGTAATTTTCCAGCAAGTGAACATTAATTTTAGGCATCAGAAATATTGAAACCAGATCCAAAAAAGAAAGGGAAACTCAGCTCAGGATTGAATTGAAATGCTTATGAGTGATAATGAGTTTCTCTTTACTAAATTTAATTTGGAACTTTTAGTAAGCTTGCTCTCATCAGCAATGTTGATGGATTTAGCAATAGCCTGTAGTCTATGATAAATAAGGGCAGAGAAAAGGGTCTTGGAATAACTCCATTCTAATATTACTCCTGCAAAAATGGCATGAAAAGAACAGCAATGAAAAGTGCAGCAGAATTTTCGTGCATTTGACAATAAACTTTCAAATGCTGTGCTTTCAAAAGAATATCTTGAGGTTCAAAGGATCAGTGATATATCTAAATTCTGATGCTGTAACAGGAATCTAAATTATTTTACCAATAAAATACATTTTAAAATCCACACGGGCTATTTTTTTTCTCATTGGTTAGTTTATGGAGACACAATGAATTTTTAATAAGAATAGAAGAGAACCAGAAATCAATAATGAGAGAGATTAGTAAGGACAGATATAACCCATGTACTTGAGCTCTAATTTCTAGCATGGAAATAACATTAATGATTGTATTAACTTTGAGCAGAAATATTTTAGTAGATGAAAGTCCACAAGAAATCTCCACAGGCATGACAACATTTCTAATATCCCTTTCCATTATGAAACTTTCAACTTTCATCCCTCATTAGAATAGGCAAATCTTTGAATGCATTTGCCTCTTTGCCGTGCAAACATTATCCTGGATAAGTAGTATTTCAGTAACATTAGAATGAAACCTAACATACCATGTATCACAATCACTGTGTGTGTGTGTGTGTGTGTGTGTGTGTGTGTGTGTGAGAGTGTGTGAGAGTGTGTGAGAGTGTGTGAGAGTGTGTGAGAGTGTGTGAGAGTGTGTGAGAGTGTGTGTGTGTGTGTGAGAGTGTGTGAGAGTGTGTGTGTGTGTGTGTGTGTGTGTGTGTGTGTGTGTGTATATTACAGGCACCCACACATTATGGTGGTTCAGAGAATGGAAATTTGCCCTTACACAGATGACACAGCTTCGCTTTTACAGAATTGTGATCCAGACTACTTTCTACAAATGCAAGCACTGTCTCACCCCTTCCCCACCATATTCCATAGACTGCTTGTATTATATTTTAGGAGACAAAGCTCCAAATTATATTGTGCACGTACTTCAGAAAGAATACCTGATGGTGCAAATCAGCTTACCAAAATAGAGCAAAGAATGCCAGCTGCAAAGCAGACAAGAAAACCTTTCACCCGGGTTCCCCATCCTAAAGAGCTTCCTTCAATTACCTGCAAGAAAAATAAAGGAGCATATAATATAAAAAAACAAAGAATAATGAGCTTAAATAGTTTGTGGACGTTATAAACTGCTGTCACTGTTCATTACCAAATGTGGCCCTGAAAACAACTTCTAAAAAATACACACACACAAAGACCTGTGCAACCCCCTACTCACCTAAATCCATTCATGCGCACGCTGTTCCTTTCTGAGGAGTGGGGTAGCCTCATATCAAACCCCACAAACTGACTGAAAGGAACCATCATCCTCCCATGGGATGGATAGGCAAAAGAAGATTAAAAGATTGTTGAAGTTCTAAAAAAGTGGAATCAGAACTTATTTAAACTAATGGATTTCAGTGTTTTCCTCTCAAGGACACATTTCTATTACACTTGCTCACATTCACTGACTGCATCAAATGATTAACCCAGTGTTTCTCACCCCTTTTTCTTTCCACTCACATACCACTTTAAGTATTCCCTAGGCCATAAGTGATCTGCGATTAGTAAGCCATTGCTTAAGGTGGTATGTGGTGGAAAGAAATAGTTTGAAAACCACTGTTTTAATCGTACCTCATTGACTCGTTATTTGTATGGTTTCATAACTCCAAAGGAAATGGGCCAATGACAATTTTTATCAAGCAAGATATTTCAGAAATAATTGGGTCTAGAGCAGTGATTCTCAACCTTATCTTCCCACTCATATACCAGCTTAAGCAATCCCTTACTAATCACAGAGTAACGATGGCATAGGAAAGAGAAAGGTTGAGAACCACTTGATTAACCACAGCATTGAATATTGTTGTTCCATGCTCCACAACATCAAATACATGATAGCAATTAGCCCAGAAAATTGAAAATCTATCACTTGTAACACTGTCACCGTCAAGAGTTTATGTGAAAGACTACAAGAAAAAAAAGGATAATGAATAGTCACAAAGGGACATTGATGCTCTTCAACTTACGATGGAGTTACGTTCCAATAAACCCATCGCAAGTGAAAAAATCTTAAGTTGAAAAAGAATGCCTACCAAGATCATAGCCTACCTTAAATGTGGTCAGAACGCTTACTGTAGCCTAGAGCTGGACAAATTTATCTAAATCAAAGCCTATTTTATAGTTAACTGTCGAATACCTTTTATTCTACACCAAAAAAACAAATTTTAATCATAAAATATAGCAATAATGACAGTCACACCAACACC
Organism: Narcine bancroftii; assembly: GCF_036971445.1. Classification (NCBI taxonomy): domain Eukaryota; kingdom Metazoa; phylum Chordata; class Chondrichthyes; order Torpediniformes; family Narcinidae; genus Narcine; species Narcine bancroftii. The sequence goes on along the minus strand of NC_091475.1, from coordinate 7,173,673 downwards.
ACCATGCAGCGAACTGTAAAACTACAGTACCAAGTGACTACATAGAGGTATTCTCATTAAAATGCATATCTCTATCATAACCTCAAAAAATCGGAAGTCGCATCATCGTAAGTAGAGGAACATCTGTATTGCACCAGCGCTGGAAAAACTCAAAGATACCAACCATGATCAAAAATACCCCAGACTGATATTATTAAATGTTTATTCCATTAACTCTTCCATCAAGGATGTGATACACTCAACAACAAACTCAATCGGGGACTCATTTAAGGACTCTTACTTTTGCACTTTATTGATTTTTTTTAAACTCTCTCTGTACTGCACAGTTTGTTTACATTTCTTTGTTTACGTGTGTACATTGTGTAGCCTACAAATAGGTGGCAAGTCTGCCTCAGCCACAGGAAAAAGAATCTCTGGGTTGTATGTGATGTCATGTATGTCATTCATTCAGGTGCCTTGCCGTTTGGCGGGGGTGATCATGTCTCTCCATCTGTCACCATCTCTAACCCTCCAAATTGTCCCCTGTTCTACTTCAGTGTAGGCTGCATCTTTGAGCTGAGACTATAGTCGATGTTGAGTTCATGACTATACAAGGGAAAAATACTTTGTATGTATGTACTCTGAGAATAAATGTGAATACTTGTGCCTCATAATGACTTTCATTTCCTCTGACGATAGGGCTCCAGAGCAGAATCAAATATTAATGTTTATTCAATTGTTATAAGTATTGAATGCAAAAATTCTTGGCTCATATATACCAATATATTCAATTTTCTAAAAAAAATCATCAAAATGTCTTTGTGCTCTCAAAAATAATCAATTTTGATTATTTAAATTGTTTTCACAGATCTAATATGCATCTGAGTATCAGACAACACATAACTACATAATCTTTAAACCTTCACCCAACAGTCATTTATTAAGAAATACTCCACAGGACAGGCAGCATCTGTGGAAAGAGAAGCAGTGAACCTTTTGGGTCCTAAACTGTTAACTGCTTCCCTATCCAAAGATGCTGCCTGGCCTTCTGAATGTTTCCAGCATTTTCTGTTTCAATGACAGATTTCTTGCATCTACTATTTTTTTAAAAATATTCCATTTATCCAGCTTCCTTCCAATAAACACCAATTAGTTCAGCAAACATCTATTGTAGTTAAAAGATCTTGGCTAGTGAAAAAGGTAGTTTGCTAATAAACAGGTTAGTTTAAAAGATATCTGGCCAATACAGAAAGAATTAAGCCCTCAAATAGTTAATGAATAAATGCTTAATGGGTAGCTAGTGGAGCTACATATGCAATCAAAATCCAGAATATTTGATTAAATGATATATGTGGAAAATTACTTTATTGTACCTGCAGTTTAAAAGCTGCATTTTCATACACTATTTAAAAATGTGTTTCCAACTTCAAATCAAATGTTGAATATTAAACCTTTGTGCACAACGTGTCAAATATGACCAATCTAATTCAGCTGGAATAAGGAACATTGTGACACAGGAAGGAGCCATTTACAGTTATAACTATATTTTTGTCAAACATTACAGTTATTTAAAAAGGGCAAGTGGAAACACAGGTTCCACTTGCACCACAAACTGGGAACATTAAAATGATTTCCTTTGTAAACAATTCTTCCAGCTTCCAATTGTGATCTACTGAAGTTAATTTCAGATGATCACATTCATTTTTATAACCAAGCACTAACATTTTGCACCCTTCAAATGTGTGTACCGCACAGGAGAAAAACAAACGGTAATCCTAAACCTCTGGGAAAATATCATTACTCAGCCTTACTCCAATCCAAATAAAACACCCATTAACTGATTTCTGGTTTTTGGCATTTCGCTGAGTTCAGTCAAATTACTGTACTCCTGCATTGTGATTTTTTTTTTTACACCACATTTTCAGATTCTGAGTAGTTCTGAAATTCAGAAAGCTAGAAACTCCATAAAGAAGCAAGACTTTTGTATTTCTGATGTGAACGATCAAGACTGCAGTCAATAACAGAGGGAGCTTTATGTTCCTCTGGCATTCAGGTGACTTCAAAACATCACAGTTCTGTATTCCCTAGGGCATCCATAGAACATGTGTTATGTAATTGAAGATTTAACAAGGAATTAACAATGACCCAAGTAGTTAAAGTGCTAAATAAAATAATTCAAAAGTCAGTTGGAAATGTTCCTTACACAGATAACCATTAATGTCAGGAAAGATGACGTAAAATACTCGGCCTAAAGTAATAAACGTCACAATGTTTGTCCAGATTATTAGACACCCTGATCTATTAGTAAACAATGACAACCTTGAGGGAGCAACATATAAACATCATTAATCTATTGCCCTCTGTGGATACTGTCTGACCTGCCGAATTCCACCAGTTGATTAGGTTAAGCTTTCGTTTCAACATTCTACTTAAGGCTGCTTCAGATTTTCAGCTTTATTGTCAGAGCACATACATGACATCCTGTACAGCCATGAATATTCTTTTTCCTGTGGGCAAGGCAGAATTACCGCTTATTGGTATTGCAAAAAAATATGCACAAGTTAACAAATAAATAAATGTTTTTAAAAAACTGTGGAACAGAGAAAGGAAAGTGCAAAAGAGTTTCACTAGCCAGAGTTCAGAAACATCAGTGAGAGTTACTCTGAACACAACTAAAAGCTAAATTAGATCAGGGTATTGAATTATTGCACCCTTGCGTCTATCGCAGGGGTTCTCAACCTTTTCCTTTCCATTCACCTACCACTTTAAGTATTCCCTAGGCCATCGGTGCTCTGTGATGAGTAGGGGGTGGCTTAAGGCGAGATGGGAGTGGGAAGGTTGAGAACCCCTGCTCTTGACCCAACGGTTACTGTAATATTTTGCTTGATAAAAATGGTCATCGGCCCCCTATCCTTTGGAGGTGTGAAACCGTGCACATAACGAGTCAATGAGGGACGATTCAAACTTTTTTCTTCCCACCTTCACCGATCCCTTCCTAATCACCTGTGGCATAGGGAATACTTCCAGCGAGGGGAGAGCCACTGGCACGGTGCAACCAACTGATGTGGGCGCAAATGACCCGGATCAGGGTCACGAGTGCAGGTGCGAGGTGACCAGGTCCTCTGGCCGAGCCCCACTGCGCAAGCGCCGTCGCGCGACCCCCCCCCGGCCCGGCCTCACGCTGAAGCCGTGGCCACCGTCCGCCGAACCCCTGCTCTAGGGCTTTGCCCGACTCGCACCCCCCTCCCCTCCCCTCCCCTCCCCCGTCTGCCCGCATTCCCTTGCCTCACCTCGTTCAGAGCGCCTCGGTCGTCCGTCGAATCCTCCCCGTTCAACACCTTCTTCAGCTTGTCCATCTTGCCGCCGCCGACCGCACGCCCCTCGCCTGAATGCGCAGGCGCGGAGTCGCCAGCAGCGCCCCCCGGCGGCGACGTGGTGCATGAACACGACAGCGTGCAGGTGAGACGGTCACCTGGGGTGGGGAATCGCCCCCGTCCGGTGACTCCTGTGGCTGAGAGCGTGAGAGGCTCCGCCAGAGATGGGGGTGGGCATGGGCTCCGCCATAGATGGGGTGGGCATGGACTCCGCCAGAGATGGGGGTGGGCATGGGCTCCGCTATAGATGGGGAGGGCATGGGCTCCGCCAGAGTTGGGGAGGGCATGGGCCCCGCCAGAGATGGGGAGGGCATGGGCTCCGCCAGAGATGGGGTGGGCATGGGCTCCGCCGTAGATGGGGTGGCCATCGGCTCTGCTGTAGATGGGGAGGGCATGGGCTACGCCGTAGATGGGGTGGGCATGGGCTCTGCCATAGATGGGGTGGGCATGGGCTCTGCCATAGATGGGGTGGGCATGGGCTCCACCATAGATGGGGAGGGCATGGGCTCCGCCATAGATGGGGTGGGCATGGGCTCCGCCAGAGATGGGGTGGGCATGGGCTCCGCCAGAGATGGGGAGGGCATGGGCTCCGCCATAGACGGGACAGGGCATGGGCTCCGCCATAGACGGGACAGGGCATGGGCTCCGCCATAGACGGGACAGGGCATAGGCTCCGTCATAGACGGGGCAGGGCATAGGCTCTGCCATAGACAGGACAGGCCATAGGCTCTTCTATAGATGAGGCAGGGTATAGGCACTGGCGTAGGCAGGGCAGGGCATAGATGGATGAGCATTTCTTTGTGCTCTCAACAAGTGTTATCCCAGATCACCCTTTTATTTACCAGGCTAGGTATTGCCCCAGGTCGGTGATTTCTCTATTCCTCCAAAAATGTATGCCCATTCTGGACTTCGGAATCGGATGCCTGTTTCAGGAGTAGGTCGCTGCACATACAGATGAAGTGCCCTGCCTGTTGCAGGTGGTGGTAAACAAGAGAGAGTGCAGCTGATGATAAAGTGGAGCTGACTGCCTCACCAATGTTGTAATATTTTATTTATCATTTTAAATATATTTAACAATCAGCAATCCTACCAAATGCAAAAACCTCAAGAGAACTCCTCCCCTCTTCACAAGTCCTAATAAACAGAAAGAATGAAGAAAAAGAAACACAAAAAAAATTATCCCATTGTCATTGCGTACTGTGAAACATATTGGAGACACAACAGTATTAAAATCTTTACAGAGAGTAAAGAGTAAAGAGTACAGAGAGTACTGGCCAGCCAGTAGCAATCAAAACCCTATATTGGCACCAGTGAGGTACCTAGGTGCTCTAAATAAGGGCACCAGATATTTAGGAAGGAGTTATAACCCTTCCTGAGATTGTATGTGACCTTTTCAAGTGGGATGCTGCTCTTCATCTCCGAAGACCACCTGTCCATGAGTAGATGGGTGTCAGACTTCCATGTTACTGCGATGCACTTCCTGGCCACACACAAGGCAATTTCTGTGAATTAAATTTGAGAATTAGTTAGTGATCTACCCACAAGTTCCCCAGAAGACAAGGCTCTGGGTCTATTGGGAAGGTGACTCCCATGATCTTGGTTATGGGGACACCAATACGCCTGAGCGTAAAGCCCTCCAAAAGGTAGTAGACACAGCCCAGGACATCACAGGCAAACCCACTCTCACCATCGAGAACACAGGGAACCCTGCTGTCAGAGAGCAGCCGCAATCATCAAACCCCCACACTACCCAGCACACATTCTGTTCTCACTGCTGCCATCAGGTGCCTCAAGGCTCGCACCACCAGGTTCAGGAACAGCTGCTACCCCTCCACCATCAGATCCCTCAACGACAAAGTGGATCAGAGACTTGTTTAAGGACTCTTACTTGTGCACTTTATTGATTTTCTTTTTGTTCTCTGTATTGGACAGTTGGCTTACATTCATTATCTGTTCACAGTTCTTTGTTTGTTTACATGTTTCCACTGTGTGCAGTCTTTTTTTGCACTACCAATTAGTGGTAATTCTGCCATGCCCACAGGAAAAAAAAGAATTTCAGGGTTGTATGTGATGTCGTGTATGTACTCTTATCTGAAATGATGCAAACATCCTTGTAGTCTCTTACTCAAATGTTGACATAATCTTATCAGTTCAAGGACCTGGATTGATCATTGCTGCAATGTTTTGTCCTTGACACTTTGGCAAAACCGGGCAATAATTGAATAAAAATATGTTCCAATCATTTCATCAGGAGAATTACTCTTTTAAGAACATAACAAATGGAATGGGGTTAGGCCATCTGACCCATTGAGCCTGCTTCGCCACTCAAGATCAAGGCTAAACTGCTCATGGACACGGATTCACGAACCCACCTGTTCCATGTAACCTTTAATTTCCTTATTATTGAAAATAATCTATTTAACTATGTGTTAAATATATTTAGTGAGGCAGCCTCCACTGCTACACTGGGGAGAGAATACCATAAAGTCACAATTCTCACAGAGAAGCAGCTTCTCCTAATGCCTGTCTTAAATCACCTCCCTCAATTCTTGAGGCCATGTTCCTCAGGAACATTTCCTAGTGGAAACAACCTCCCTGCTTCCAACTTAACCATTCCTTTCATGATTTTACATATGACATTAAGATCATCCCTCATCCTTCTATAGTCCCAAGTGACTCAATCTTTCCCCATAGGCAAACTTCTCTAGGATCGACCTGGTAAATCTTCTCTACACAGCCTACAAAGCCAGTATATCCTCCTTCAAGTAAGAATACCAGAACTGCATGCAGTATTCCAGGTGTGGCCTTGCCTGTACCCTGAACAGTTGTAGCAGAACCTCTTTGTTCTTAAATTCAATCCCTTTGAGCAATGATGGTCAACATCCCATTTGCCTTCTTGATTTCCTGCTGTACATGCAAAGTAATGTTTTACAAGCTGTGCACAAGCATTCCCATGTATAATGGGGTAGATAATTTGGGAGAATTTGGTAAAATTAGAGTAGGTTACATTCATACATACATTTTAAAACAGATCTTATTTGAAATACTGAAAAATTCATATTCAGTAACATTGCAGAAACTATGGAGAGTGTTATGTACCTTTCACAAGTAGGTGCTAATTGAAATTATGTCATAAAATGAATAGACCATTGTCTTGGAGGAGACACTCTGGCTGTTTGAAAGTACCTACAGAGAGGTCACTCCTGGGTTTTGTTTACCTAAGACATCAGCTTGACCAAGAAGGAGAACTCATGTGGTTTGCCGAAGAAGGTGGGGGCTTTTGTAAGTGAGAGAGTCACATGGGCTTTCTGGCAGTTGGCAGTTAGAAAGAGAGAGAGAGAAGACAAGCTCTCTCACCCTGTGTGTGTCTGTGTGTGACACTGAAAGAGACTGAACAGTCATGGCTGAAACAAGCCAGGAAAAGCTGGTGGGAAACAGAAAGCTCCAGAGTGGTGGATGGTTGGCAGTGCTATCTGTCTGATGTTTCCCTTGGAATAAGTGGAACTGAAAGGAACTCTGTGATAGCCTGAAAGAAAGAGGTTATCATCTGGAGAACCCTGATGGTGTAAGTTTCATCGGCACAACACTGAGATGAATAATGATGGTACCTCGGTGGCGGAAGTCCTGGAACAACAAATCTCTCTCTGCAAACCCTACAAGAACCTTCCTGAGTAGTAAACATTTACCTTTTGAGCACCAAAACCTGGTGAATTTTATACATGTTAAATTCTGTGTACAGTATAAGAATTGCCTGCAATCAGAGAACGTGGAAGAAGGAGAAGTGAGATTGAATTGTGAACCAAAGAACTTTTCTTAAATTTACACACACATCATACACGTGTGCTTAGAATTAGAAAAGGGTTAATTTGGTTAGTTAAGTAAATGGAAATTGATTCTATTTTCATATTTAAAGTTAATTAAAAACAACTTTTGTTTAATTAACTACTTGCCTTGGTGAATGTCTTTTGCTGCTGGGTTTTGGGGTCCTTTGGGCTCGTAACACATGTCTTTCTACTACAATTTTTCACCATTTATAATAGTCTGATTTATTATTTTTCCTTCCAAAGTGGATGCCTTTCCATTTACCAGCATTGCACTATATCTGCCAAACTCTTGTCCATTCACCTATTGCATCAAGCTCCAGATTCCCCTGTACAATTTGCTTTTCCACTCAATTTAATGTCATCAGTAGACCTAGATATGATATACTTTGTACTCTTCCAAGTTCTGAAGTTAGCTTTTTTCTACCCCTTTTCCTACCCCTTCTTTGCCAATCTCACCTCTCCAGAGGTTTGCAGACACTTCAGCCCACCATGACTGCCAAGAACCCATCCATATTAAATCCACTTAGTCTGTAGCCTACAATACATTGTAATTCAAAAGCCTATCAGGATATCAAAATAATAAATTGGACTATGATATAAATAGTGAAAAATGCAGAATAGCCACCTCCACCACCCCCTTTGCATTCCATTCCAGATTCCAGCCACCATCTGGGTGAAAGAAATCTTCCTCTGTTTGCAAACCAGTTGCGTGTTAATAGACTGGAATCCTTGTTACGAGATGATGTTATTTTGATTACAGCATGCGCTATCCATTTGCTCTTGGAGATGGTAGGGTTCTACTGTCACCTAGTGTTTTAATGTGAGCCTCCTGATTCAAGGCATTACAGATTAACTGGTGCTTCTCCATTGTTGGTGGACCTGCTTGTGTACAACTGCAGGTAGATCAGTGCCGGGATACTGATAATCCCAATGAGAATATCTTCATTTCTCTGCATTAGTTGCTGTGAGAGCTACGCCCAATATTCAAATCTTCCTGGAGACTGTGATAAAACAAGTAGGTGGGTCCAAATGTCAAGATAATGGAAAACACAATACTGATCTCCCAGTGGCCACCCATTTCAATTCCCCATTCCATATTCATTGCTGACATGTCTGACAATTGTCTCATCTACTGCCAGACTGAGACCACCTGCAAATTGGAAGAACAGCACCCCAACTTCCATCTGGGCACCCCCCAACCAGATGGCATTAACTTCTCCAGTTTCCATCAACTTCTTCTCCCGTCACCTTTTCCACAGTTGTCTTGCTTCCCTCCCACTCTCTCTTCCCTTTACCCCCTACTTTCACAGAGCCAAAATCAATTCTCACCTTTCCTCTTATCATATCAATTAACACCTTCTGACTGTTGATCGGGACACCCACCCCCATTCTTCAGTCTTTATGCAGATGCCTTCCTGCTTTTGTTTAGACCTTGAAGAAGGGCTCAGGCCCAAAACATTAGTAATATATCTTTATCCACTTTGGACACTGCAAGACTGGCTGAGTTTCTCCAGCATTTCTGTGTGTTTTTACTAATCCTTTCAAGTCTATTGCAAAATTTCCAAAGGAATGGAGCCGCACCTCTGAAGAAAGCCTACTGCAGAGCCAATCAAGGTTTGAGAAAAGTTTTAGCTTTAATCATGTTGATAGCTAGATGAGCAATTTTAATGAAATGGAAAGATGACTCATCATCTACTCATACTCAGTGGTTACATGATGTAATGTCCTATTTAAGTTTGGAGAAAATTAGATACAAAATTAGAGAGAGGTAGTTTCAATTTGAAAAGATGTGGGCCCCATTCATAGAATACAATCAGGATTGGAAGATTTGAAAAGTTTGGATGCTCCGGTGATTCTCTGTCTGGTTTCTGAAGGTCACTATTTGATCCATATCTTTACATCCTTTTCTACAAGATAATCTGATTAGAGGGAGGGGGTAGATTAAAAAAAATGCAAAATCTAAAGATTAACTTGTTAAATATGGGTTTCATTATGGTTTTTAATTATTTTTTTTAAATACTTTATTTTAAAGTTTGCATACATGTAGTATTTCTAATCCATATACAGCCATCATTTAAATACAGATCGTTACTGGCTATAAAACCAAAATATACCCTCCCCTTTAAAACTAAAACCCTCCATAACCCCCCCCAAAAAAATCAATCATTACTTGTACATGTTAATAACATATAACATACTATGCTGCTTTGCGGAAACTGCCAAAATGTTTGGCCTGGAAGTCAGCCTGAAGAAAACTGAGGTCCTCCATCAGCCAGCTCCCCACCATGACTACCAGCCCCCCCACATCTCCATCGGGCACACAAAACTCAAAACGGTCAACCAGTTTACCTATCTCGGCTGCACCATTTCATCAGATGCAAGGATCGACAATGAGATAGACAACAGACTCGCCAAGGCAAATAGTGCCTTTGGAAGACTACACAAAAGAGTCTGGAAAAACAACCAACTGAAAAACCTCACAAAGATAAGCGTATACAGAGCCGTTGTCATACCCACACTTCTGTTCGGCTCCGAATCATGGTTCCTCTACCGGCATCACCTACGGCTCCTAGAACGCTTCCACCAGCGTTGTCTCCGCTCCATCCTCAACATCCATTGGAGCGCTTTCATCCCTAACGTCGAAGTACTCGAGATGGCAGAGGTCGACAGCATCGAGTCCATGCTGCTGAAGATCCAGCTGCGCTGGATGGGTCACGTCTCCAGAATGGAGGACCATCGCCTTCCCAAGATCGTGTTATATGGCGAGCTCTCCACTGGCCACCGTGACAGAGGTGCACCAAAGAAAAGGTACAAGGACTGCCTAAAGAAATCTCTTGGTGCCTGCCACATTGACCACCGCCAGTGGGCTGATATCGCCTCAAACCGTGCATCTTGGCGCCTCACAGTTTGGCGGGCAGCAACCTCCTTTGAAGAAGACCGCAGAGCCCACCTCACTGACAAAAGGCAAAGGAGGAAAAACCCAACACCCAACCCCAACCAACCAATTTTCCCCTGCAGCCGCTGCAACCGTGCCTGCCTGTCCCGCATCGGACGTCAGCCACAAACGAGCCTGCAGCTGACGTGGACTTTTACCCCCTCCATAAATCTTCGTCCGCGAAGCCAAGCCAAAGACTAAAGAAACAAATAGATAAAAAGAATAATAGAATTGTACTAAGGCTGGTCAGAGAGTACAGAGGATTTAAGTATCAAGTATTACCTGTAATACCTATAATACATATTATACTTATTCCTTAAATTATAAGTAATTTTTTTTCCAATAGGATGGACTTTTGTATTTCTGCCTGCAGTCAATACCCGAGTAAGAATCTGACTTTGAAATAACTGTGACACATTTTCTTCCCAGTGCAAAAATTATTTTCACAAATTCCTGTTGAGTAGGTGAAAGGACTAGTTTAGGTGTAGTTCCTTCAACATTCCCCTACAAAAATAAAACAGGATTTTGCGGATATACAATATTAGTAATTTGTTCAAGTAATTCCCTACTTTTACCCCAGATGGTCTTACTTTTGGACACATTCATGTAGAGTGCAGAAAGGTACCTTCCTCTATACTACATCTAAAGCACTTATTTGATAAGTCCAGTTTTATTTTATGCAAACTGAGGTAAAAAATGATATTGTACTTATCTATAATTGCACACTGGATTTAATTATGGTTGTCAAAGATCATATCATTAGACAGAATTTATCTTTTGTTTAGATCAAGGGATTGTCTAATGTAGTTTACTTATTTTCTATCCACAAGTACTTTTAAGAAATATTATTAAGCAAATATGGACACATTTTCAATTTACATTTATATTAATTTGTGATATGTATATAATATGGCTTGTTATTGTTTGCATTAGAATACTTTGTATGTAGGATTTATATATTAAACTCAATAATATTTTAAAACAAAGTTGGGGAAACACTGATACATCTTGCAGTTTTGTGCATTTTTTGTCCTTTCAAAGTATCCCAAAGGCATTGAAGAAATTTGGACTCAGCTGAAAGATCCGGAAATCCATTTCTCCTATCAGCATAACATTTTGTGGACCTCAGCGTTATCAGCTAAACGTTGTCAACCTCCCATCTCCCACCTAAAGTCATTCTATTTTCACTTGGCAATATTCAAAGAACTCAGGAAGCCTGTCCATACAAAACCTGCAGTTAGTCACACTTCATGAGAAACTAACAATGAACCTCAAAGACAAGTTGTTTCCCTTCCCATTGATGTTAACTGATCTGCTGAGCGTTTCTCACCACTTTTGCTTTCATTGAATAAATTGCCAACTTGTGCCTACTGGAATTAAATCTGGGATCAATGGTTTGAGTTACTTTCCTACCCAGGAATTGAATCTCCCACCCACTGTCCAGAAACTCTCTTTCATAATCCCCGCCTCCATACTTTCAATATTCCAATCAACTTTAACCTAAAACCTGCAGATGCTGAAAATCTGAAATAGAAGAAAAACTCAACGTACTCAAGGTTAAGCATAGAGAAAAAAAAGTTATGATTTCGGATTGATGACCTCAGTCAGTTTTGCTATCCACTGGAAAGGCTGATTGAAATTATTAAGTTAATAAGAAGTCCCGAAGGTTGCAGGCAGATGATGAGATCCTGTTCCTGGAGTTTACACAGGTCTTCACTGCAAAAGTGAAGAGGTCAGAGAAAGAGATTATGAATTTCTAAAATTGCATCCCCACTCTAATCAGCTGGTCAGGCTACAAAGATTGAAGTTAAAAAATCTTTGTAATGATATAGATTTCAAAATAAAAAGTATCCCTTCTCTATTAGGAAGAGTTAAGGGAAAACAGAAATGGTAAATTCTGAATTATATAAACAAGTTAATATTTTATTGATAAAACAAGTTCATCATACCAGGGAAATGCCTGTCACCACTCACACCTCCCCCCCTCCCCCCCCCCCCCCAATGCTATTTTCTATTCTGGACATATCTGTTTCTTCCACAACCACGTATGCTTCACGTCACAGTAGCCATCAACTCAGTGGCGCTCTACATCCCATGCATATTATACATTGCGTTCTTTACATACTGCACTGCCAGTATGCTATCTAAACTCACGGACAGAAATGGAGATTTGCAGTTTTGGTCGTTCCTGTGTGAATGACTGCTGCTGGGCTGTCGGGAGACTCTTCCTAACGGTAAAATCCCATGAAGTCTATGTAAAAAAAAACTTGAGATCATCATTGTCTGACTATAGTCAAAGCCTAAGCCTGAATGTTTGTCAGGTTTTGTGGCATAAACTACTTTATTACCTGAGGAGGTGCAAATGGCATTGAATGCCCAAACAATCCGAGTTTGGACTTGGCTGTCCTTGAGTTAGAGTCAAATTTTGCTTCAATTTATACAGCAATAAGAAAACTAATTTAAGAATATCAATTTAATTTTTTTTGTAATCTTGGAGCATCAACATGTGTACATTACGTTTAACAAAAACAGAGTATGGAATATTTAACAATTTTTCATTAAACAGTTATTTCCTTCAGCGATGTACAGTCAACGACAACACAGTCATAATTAAACATACTGCACTTTATGAAGTGTGACAGAATGGTTCAACAATTAAGGGCATTAAAGTTTAAGATTTATGCTTCTCGGACAGTAAAATTAAACAGAAAACAAATCCATTTAAAATTGAAAATATACATTCTTTTATAATTAACCACATAGTAGAAGAGTTCGGAAATAGTTTTTGGTCTTTGCTGAAAAAAAATTGCATTGTAAACAAGTTCAATGGCAAACTGAAACAATTATACAAAATTTAAATTAAGAACTGAATCAACTTTAAGGGCTATGCTTGTTTAATAAAGAAATAAAATTACATAATATAGTTCTCCATTTTAGAAAATAAATATTCATTTCATCCATGATATATATACTATATATTATTTTGGACTGATAAAGGGAACTCTAAGTTTATCTACAATTTGTTTAGAAAATGCCATTTCTACAAAAAAATCTAACATTTCTTCATAATTTCAAGCTTTCATGTTCAATCTTTTGCTTACTGCAGATCAAGTTCAACTTAAAGCATGTAGAGTCTGTAAATGTGATCTGTCAATGCTTTACATTTTAAAATTGATTAGATAGTATGCAGACTTGGAAAAAGCCACCATTAGATTACTCGGGAAATTCTTAAATGTTCAATGCAAGGTTTCATTGTGAGAGTTAGTCAAACATTTTAAATTCTTTTGTAATTTTTCCACAGGTAGGCACACATATAACTGTTTACGGCGTGGAAACAGGCCATGTCGGCCCTTCAAGTCCACGCCAGTCTTTCAGCTTCTGATGAAGTAGAGGCTTTCGAGGAGTGAGCGTCAACGTGATTGTACCAGAACAGATTGTTGGTGATATTTACAAAGCTGTCCACCTCTGATGCATGGGCAAGAAGAACAGAGCAGCCTCTTGGACCCCAGCAACATTCTCGTAAACCTCCTCTGCACTCTCTCTCTCTCTATACTGGTTATATCCTTCCTGTAATTCAGGGACCAAAACTGGACACAATATTCCAAATTTGGCCTCACCAATCCCTTATACAACTTCAACATAACATCTCAACTCCTGTGTTCTGTACTCTGATTTATGAAAGCCAACTCGAGCTCATCTGATTGAAGACAGGGAGCCAAGTTACAGACACTGGCAGCAAGTAGACAATGAATGGGCAATTGAATGGTTTGGTTTTGAAGGTAGTGCCTCTGGTCACATAGGAGCTAGGAGATTAGGGTTAGGGCAAGGACGTGGACTGAAGAGGTGCACAACAGGAGCTGGGGCAAATCGTCATTTGGAGGAGAGAGAGGTCTCAATATTTCTTTCAGTAAAGAACGTTATTTTTTATTGTCCTATTATCTTTTTACCCCCTCCATAAATCTTCGTCCGCGAAGCCAAGCCAAAGACAAGAGACAAGATTATCTATAGGCAGAATCTGATACATCTTTACTCTTATGGACTCTTAACAATAGTATTTTTGTTTATTCTAAAGGTATCAAAATAACCGTGTAATTGCCCGGTAATAATTGCAGCAGTAAATTCAATTTCCTTTTCATTTGAGGATGCTGAACACTTCCAATCAATTAACACTTGTTCTTTCACAATAAATGGTTATATGGTAACCACTATGCCCTCCCCCACCGACTTCCCCTTTTGGAAGGCTATAGATTATGGACGAGTTGGGTTGCTGGACGTTGCTTTCGAGTTCTGCTATTGAGAACGTAGATGGTTAGCCTTCAAAGTGGAGGCCCCACAGGCTCATGGATGGCTCATTTACTCATTTAAAACAGTAAAGGAACACCATTTGTTTACCCCAATTCAAAACAAAAAGCATTTATACATCACGAGGTAACATTGAAGTCCCAAAGTGCAGATTAAGTACCTGTAAATATTCTGGCAAATACATAGAAAATTTGGATTTTCTTCCATCTCAGTACCACCACACAAGATTAATAAAAAAAAAAAACACCACACATTACCGTGAGTTTTTGATGATGTACAATCAGTTTCAAATCAACTTTCTATAACTTACGAGGTGCTGTAAATCTTAGCTAATAAAATCAGGCAGTCTTAAAATGTTAGTGCAGGAAGTGATTTGGGCTTGATTCCCAGCACTTGGAGTACAACGGTCTAATGCCACAGAGTGGTTTCTCTGTGAGAAGAGGGAATGAGGCCAAATATTGGGCTATTTAATACAAGTGTCATCAATATTACACCATAAGTAGTCATCACCCTAGAATACCATTGGATTTCTATGGATGTTCTATTGAGAGCGTGCTGATATACAGTATTTCGGAGTGGTACAGGAATTGTACTGTACAAGATAGGAAGTCATTCAGCAGGAAGTGAAAACTGCCCAACGGATTTGCCTACCATTGAATCTATCTATAGGGGACGACGTTTGGACAGGGCGAGGAATATTATCAAAGACGGCGCACACCCTAACCCTGAACCATGAACTATTTACTCTCCTACCATTGGGCAGACTTTATAGGAGTCTTCGCTTGAGAACTACGTGACAATGCTAAACATCAATTCATGGCGATGAGTTGTGCTGTACTAATATTTCAGAATCAGTCATTTCTTTTTAAACATTTTAGAATATTGCAGTTTTATTGTACATGCTTTATTGTGTAGTTTTTTTTATTGTATGTGTTTATTGTATTCTATTTTATATTCCAGTTGATGCTAATCATGTTTCATAGACTGGTGTACCAGCATAATGACTATAAAGTGGATTACATCACATCATCTATAGAACTACAAAGTTTGCAAGTAATTTCCTGGTTTTGAAAAGCCTCAAAAAAAAAATGTTTTGAAGGTAAAGAAACATGTTCATATTACAGTTTAGAGGACCAATGTGGGGAAAAAGGAGTCAGTTTACAACATCTGATTTATCATCTTGTTTGCACAATGATATTTGAATCAGTCCTGACTAAATATTAGACAAGCCTTTTAGTCAGTCCTCAGCTTCCTGTACTTTGGTTTAAGATCAATTTATTGTAATTAGATCTTTTCCCTTTAATGTTGATTTTAAACACCATTAGATAATGTATGATTTCAAGAGAATGTTTTTAATTCATAAATAGTCCAAGAGAAAAAAAAATGGCATTCCATTATTAAGACGGTGTTGAATCCAGCTTGAAATTTTGTTTGACCCTTTCAATCACCACTTGTGATTGTTGGAAATCCCATTGCTATCCTGAAGCAACTGTGGTGTCTAAACTCAAGAGTATTCTCACTGATACATGACACCTACAACTTCTCAGATAGAAAAAGGTTCTTTTATCTTGATTTGAAGGTTTTATTTTCAAAAGGCAGAAGCATGTATGAAGAACATGTGTGGCTCTGCCACAAATATATAAAAAAGGGACTTTTCAAAAACGATGTTAAAATGGGTGGTTGGGATGTGGAATAAGCTTCCGGCCGAGGTGGTTGAAGCAAGGATGTTATTTACATTTAAGGAAAGACTGGATAATTACATGGAGGGGAGAGGATTGGAGGGGTATGGACCAGGTGCTGGTCAGTGGGACTAGGAGGGTGGGGATTTGTTCCGGCATGGACTAGTAGGGCCAAACTGGCCTGTTCTGTGCTGTATATGGTTATATGGTTATAAGGTGAGTAGCCCAGGTGGAAGGAGGCAACGTTTTTGATTGAAGTGTGACCTGGACGCATAGGAATCCTTTCACCACTGTTGTTTTAATTTCCAAATCAAAGCTAAAACAGATTTCAGGCTCATTTCATGTAATGCCACAGACCAAGGTCATTCTGTTAGTCTTCAAATTTTCTCGGTGAAACTTCCTTATCATTAAGTTGTTTTATATTGTTTGTTCTATTATCAATAAAATCTAAAACCTCCCAAAACAATGACAACTGAAAGCATCCCTGTCATTTGTCTTTTCTCATGGAATATCAGCGTTAATGGTAAATTGCCTTAAAGCGAAATGCAGTCTGTACTACCTGAGCCTAGACCATACTGCAGGTACTCAGATTGGCCTTCAAGAGTCCAATTTTTAAACCTTTGTGGATTAGTCTTTAAGGCAACATATCTACCTTAGAAATATTTTACAAATGACTAAAATAATCAAACATATATTCACTCAGACAGAAAGCACATTTTACAAATCACCTCAATTTGTTTATGATTATGTTAATTTTGTTTTAAACTTTTAATCACAAAAGTCTGATGAAATAATGTCTTTCTCCCATCTTCAATCACTGACAGAGTGTAGAATGCATCCTTAACTTGATTATTGTTGCACAGTGTTATCCTTTACCATCAATGCACTTGTCAGAAATTCTGGAGAATGCATCAAAGTACACACAATAGCATTCTTTCTCATGCATACAGCACTTTAGAGACACAGGTTTACCTAAGAGTCCAACCAAAGATTATCAAAGGTTTTTTTTTTAAAAAAAAAACCTTTTCTCGTAATATAAAAGGCACAGTAGTAGCAAAATACATGATTTATCTGGCTACATTTCTTCTTCAGTCTCTTGCTCTTTCTCAGATGCTTTTAGCAATCCCATCTCCAGATGTTCAACTCGTTTTAACTTTGTATGGATGACCCTACAAGCACAAAATTTACATTAACATTTGGAGAATAAAATAACATTTGCAGTCATTAATTGCTAGGCCATCACGAGCTTAAACTTTCATCCATCCATATCTCTTGCATTACAGCTGGAATGTACATGACTAACCACAAAATGCACAAGTTACCCACTGATAGCACCTCTGCAACCTGTAAAATCCACTGATAACCACAAGGGCACCCAGTCTCACCCTCTTCAGTTTTCTTTCCAAATTAAACACTTTGCTCCTTTAGAAATCTTTTTTTATAATTCCCTCATAGTTTAGTATAAAATTCAGAGCTCTCAACTCAGACTTCAATAATTTAAAATGGTAACTCACCCCAAGTTCACAAGGACAAATAGGGGTAGATGATAAAGACTAGCTTTGCCCAAAAATGACACAAAAAGAGGTTTGAATTAAAACATGAACATATTTTCCACTTATTTTAACACAGTGCATATATTTATCTATATTTAACCCTTTGTACCCAGTGTCCCATTTACAGGGACTGGTTTTATACCCAACCACCAGCAGGTTCGTACCTGTGTACCATGGACCCAGTCCAAAGTATATATTATGAAAGGTTAAAAATGGCTGAAGTCATTGCTGGGTCTTCAGGAATTGAGTTACAGGGAAAGATTTAACAGGTTAGGACTTGATTCCTTGGAATCATGAGGAAGAATGACGGGAGATTTGATAGAGGTTCACAAAATTGACAGAGTAAATGCATGTCATCTCTTTCTACTTAGATTAGGAGAGATAAATACGAGAAGACATGGCTTTAGGGTGAAACGGGAAAGGTTTAGAGAGGGGTGGGAGTGTGGAATGAGATGCCATCTCATGTGGTAAATGTGGGTTCACTCCTAAGAATAAATTGGATAGATATATTGGGGAGGCTGGAGGATAATGAACTGGGTGCAGATCAATGGGACTAGAAGGTCTGAATGGCCTGTTTTCTGAGCTGCAGGGTTCTATGTTTCACTAGCATTTTTAATTGTCATTAAATGACTACTCATTTTATCATCCAGACTTCACCAAAAATTATACAAACAAATTCAAGTTTTTTTTTTGCATCTTAAAATTGAGTGCAATTATATTTCTCCTGGCAGATTTTAACAAAATTGTTAAAACCTTGATTGTCTGGATTTTATGTTACACGATACAGTTGGATACATTCAACACCAGGGGGCAGGAATTCAACTGTATTGTGACAAAAAATATTCAAGCTAGACCTACATATCAAATGGATTAAATACTGCATTATATTTTTACAAGGGTTAGCAACAAAGTTACACATCTTTGTTGTTAAAAAAATGAGTTTCCCCGATTCCAAAAGTACTGACTGCATTGATTTTTGGGACAGAATGTTGTAACAGCATAATGGGACACAAGTCGTGCTACCACATCATAGAAGACAAGACCCTTCAGCCCATCTCGTCTGTGCTGAACTGTTATTAAGCCTCGTCCCATTTACCTGAACCCAGCCTTTCCATCCATGTATCTATCCAACCTCCTCTTAAATGTTCTAAACTAGCTCACATTCACTTCATCTGGCAGCTTGTTCGGCACTCACCCCTCTCTGTGGGAGGGAGACCCCCCTCCCCCCACCAGTGTATCCTTTAAACATTTCCCCTTTCCACCTTAACCCATATCCTTCAGTTCTCGACTTACCTACTTCAGTGGA
The DNA here is from genome assembly GCF_036971445.1 of Narcine bancroftii. Lineage (NCBI taxonomy): Eukaryota > Metazoa > Chordata > Chondrichthyes > Torpediniformes > Narcinidae > Narcine > Narcine bancroftii. Next base: position 7,154,721 of record NC_091475.1, on the reverse strand, counting down.
AAAAGACTGTTTGCATTTACTCTATCTACATCACTCATAATTTTGTATACCTCTGTCAAATCTCCCCTCATTCTCCAACACGCAAGGGAATAACGTCCTTTTCCTACAAGTCAGCTCCCCAAGTCCTGGCAACTTCCTTGTAAATCTTCTCTGCACGGTTTCAGTTTATTATATTATTTTAATTTGATTTTCTTCATATCTCGATCAATATCAGAGTCTTCCCTTCAAACCAAAATGATAGATGGGCCAGGATATTTGCATGCATCCTGATTGATCATTAGGCTGAGTAGGCCCAGAAGCTAAGAAGGCCCTTCACAACCACTTCTACATCAATGTAACCACTTAACAATATGCGCTGGCGTTAGTCTTGAGTCCACCCGTCAAAGCTCGCGATAGTACCACATTCACCTGTCAAACAGCAGCGGGGGCTTCGCCTGTCCCAATGCGACCTGTCAATCAATGCTCACGTTCGTACGCTCAGGTGAGTCTGCCTCTTGCAGCCGAGCTCAGCCTATGTGGTGTCGCTCACAGGAGTTTCAACTCTCACTTCTCATTTTTTTTAAAAAAAAAGAACCAATTTTATTTATCCTTTTGTAACTAACAGACTTTTCAAATTATTCTGGGCTAGAAAATTTTTCCTCCTCTCCTCCAACCCAAAACCAACTGGTGTATTCCCAGCAGATACATTTAGATTATGAGGGCATCACACCCAAAGGCTAATAAATGGAACAATTTCACTTTATTCTATTCAACGAAGGGTAGGGGCTTTGGGGCGGGGGCAAGGTTGGGGGGAGTCTTACTAAAGCTCAGCCAAGGGTCCGGGTGGTAGTTAGTCCACCACTGATGAAAGATGATATTCTGTATTTGGGACTTATACAATGAAAAACATATTGGCTTTTGCAAAGAACAAAGACGTGTCTGGATAATTAGAATGGGCATCTCCTTCACAAAATGATGATTATACAGACAGAAATCAGGTCCAAAAGGCTGAGGAGGTATTGTTCCACATGTTTGAATGTTTGTAACAGGACAGGTGAGAGTCCAGATTCAAGATTCTTTTACTGTCATGTAACAAAATAGATGTAATATTACTTGAAATTGCCTTCAGTCTGCGCAAGGCAAAGATTCTCCATCAGTAGAAGTTGCCTGGCCCTCCTTACAGTCAGAGAAAGAGAAGCTAAAACAGAGTACCATAAGAGAGAGTGAGTGACCATGAATTCACTTCCAGCACCTCCCACAGCCTCTGCAACCACACAAACTTCAGTCCAAACCATCGGCAACCCGATCTCCAGATTCAAACCTTCGACTCCATAAGAAGTGCCCGAGGCCCCTCGGGAGCACTTTCTCCCCTTGGCACCCTCTCGCATCCTGGTTCTGATCCCCATTCAGCTAGTCGAGCCAGTCTCCAGCAGTCCTCAGCCTGATGTGAGTTTTTTGACCGCAAATCACTAACAGCCTATTTGGGTTACTCGGCTCGAGTGGCCAACAGTGCTCATCAGCCCCAGAGCCCCTCACTGTTCCACCGCTGTGGTCACTGTCTCTTGGGGTCTTCTCCTTCTCAAATGGCGGGTCTTCTCCACGTTTCTCTGGTGCCCTACTTCCCCGGAGTCAGCAACCCCTCAAAGCTGCTGCCAACACAGGCATCGTCATCTTGGGCCCAGACCCACTGGGGGTTAGATGGAAAATAAAAACGGCAGGCAACTGTCACCCATGGATTGAAAGCAGGTGGTCCATAAAATGATCACTCAATTTGCATTTGGTTCCTTAATAGGTAGAGGAGATAAGATAAGTGCAAAATAAGTGCAAATTGAAAGTGGAAGTGAATCAGTCCTTACCTGGAAACGATTTTGGGGGTCTTTGGATGATAAGAAGGAAAGAGTTGAAAGAATTGCTCTGCAAGGAAAAGTGCCAGAAGAGGGGAGCTAATTGGTAGGAAAGGAAGAGTGGAATGATCTCTGCAAAATTCAGAAAAGGGAGAAAAGGTGCAATGGTGGGATCTCTTTGAAGGTAACAGAAAGTGACCTGTTAAATTCAGAGAGGAGTGGGGCCCACATTAAGGACCAGTGAACTCTATCCCCGTTGTCCCAGAGAAGAGGTGAGAGCAGAGCCAAGGAAAATAGACAAGATGTGATCAGGGGCTTTATTCATAATGTGATAGAGTATATAGATATGTTTTTGGGAGATAATTTGAGAAAGGTTTCTTAGAGTAGGTCACATACAAACACCTTAAAACAGATCTTATTTAAAATACTGGAGCTCTGCCCCATGCTAGACATGTCAGGGCCAACAGTCTTTGCAAAAGCTTTGGAGAGTGTGCAAGAGACTTCACTAATGGATTGTTGTTTACAAAAAGGCAACAGATGAAAGAGCTTGTCGGAGCCGCCTTCTGTCTGGAGCTGTTCAAAGAAGGTCATGTGGTTTTGCAAGCAGAGAGGATCAAACAGGCTTTGTCTCAGAGGAGAGAGAGAGAGATCAGTTTTACAGTCAACAGCTGGGTCTGGAATGGGACACGCTGGCAAGCTTGTGGAAAAACCCATTTGGAAGATGGGTTGTGAGTGCTTGGTTCAGCCTGGTCAAAGCCCTTGTGGTTCATGCAAGAGGAGAGGACTGGCTGTCTAATGTTTCACTTGGAATAAGAGAAACAAAAATGCACTCTGTGGTGACCTGAAAGAAAGAGGTTATCATCTGTAGAACCCTGAAGGGGCAAGTTTCATCGGCAAGACACATGAGTGGCTGATTAAAAAGGAATCAGTTGTGGGTGTCCTGGAACAACAAATCTCTCTCTGAAAACCGACAAGAACCTTCCTGAGTGGTAACCATTTACCTTTCAAACACCAAAGCCTGGTGAACATTTATAAATGTTAAATTCTGTGCACAGTATAAGGATTGCCTGCAACCAGTGAACTTGGAGGAATGAGAAGTGAGACTAGACTGTGAACCAAAGAACTTTTCTGAACTTACACACACACACATAGTGTGTCAATAGTGATAAGTTAAAGTTTGATGCTTTTAATTATCTTTAAACATGAAAATAGAAATTTTTGTTTAAGTAACCATTTGTCTTGGTGAATATCTATTGCTGCTGGGTTTGGGGGTCCTCTGGGCTCGTAACAATAACAGCACAGGCATTGTTCAGAAACGTGAGGAATGGGAGCAGGAGTAGGCCATCTGGCCCATCGAACCTGCCCCACCATTCAACAATATGGTCTGGCTGTGGACTCAATCAGGAAGAAGAAAGATGTTTCAGCAGACTGATTCCTGGGAATGGAAACTTTCTTGTAGGAGAGGGATCAAGCAACCCAAGATTACACTTACCACAGTTTGAAAGAGGATTCTATTAAACACAAAATTCATTCAGGATGGATGCAGACTTGGCGGGGGCGGGGGGGGGGGAGGGGGGGGGCTGGTGGGGCGGTGTAAGCTGGATCATCAACTGGAGGGATCAGCTCATTAGGACAGGGATTAGAAATTCTTCACTCAGATAGGAATGAGACTTTTGAATTCTCTACCTGACAGAGTTGCGGAAGGCTCGTCCCCAAGTAGATTCAAGACAGGGATAGATAGATTTTTAAAGATATGAATGGAAACAGTGAATATGCGATTAGTGCAGGAAAGTAGCACTGAGGTAAAAGATCAGCCATGATCTTGATGAATGATGGAGTAGATATGAGGAATGGAATGGTTTGCACATGGTTGTTTCTGGTCTTCTTCACTACTATACTTTTGGCTTCAGTTCTGTGAAAGGGACAATTATCTACTCACCAGCTGACAACTGCATAGCTAATAGCCACAATCAGGAGGGAAAAGGCATAATGCCAACAGTAGCACATGGTAACAAACATCATGTTGTCGTGGCTGCTTTGGTCCCACTCAGGCCTTCCATTGGGAGGGTATAGTATAAACCCAATCTGTGAAAAGGAATGAAATCATATCAAATAAAGAGATTAAAACATGTGCCGTTCTTTTTAAACCCACCAACGATAAATCCAGGACCTTCCTGTGAAAGAATTACATTATTTTGAAGCCCATGACTTCGCAATGTTTTTCAGACAAATCAAAGACCATTGTAACAAAAAATACAGTAAAATCCCCATTATCCATAATTCAACTAATCGGCAGCCTTAAGCAACCAGCAAAAGAAAATTGTGGAAAATAGGTTTAAAAAATGAACATTAACAATTAGCATCCCGAGTGGTTAGTTCACTAATCCACGCAACACACGATTTCAAGCAACCGGAAAATTCACTTATCCGGCATCTACCAATCCCCATAGGTGCCGGATACCGGGGTTTTTACTGTAGTGTACAAATCTTTTTACATGACATTAACCTATAGCGACAGATCAATAATGTATCAAATATAGTTAAGAATACATTCCGTGGCAAGACACTATGGGACCTGAAAAAGTCTTTAGAAAACAGTTCAGACCAATCGAATGTAGAATTCAAGCACAGAAACAGGATGCAAATAAATGACAGAGATGGATAAAGGGTATTAATGTAATTGTCACTCTCACACAGTACACAGAAAATATGATTAAATATTTAAACAAATACTAAACTGACCTAATGATACTCATTAACTATTTAATTTAGTGGTTTTAGACTGGGAAAACCAATCGTTCCACTACATGTGATATTATCTGCTTGCCACCTGAAACATTGTGAGAGTATGGCAGGAAGCCCATCAGAAAGCATCCCAAAAGGAACACCTCAAGCAACAGCTAATACACAGTCTGGCCCCTTTGGGATGTCACTAATTTTTGCATTTTACTTGCTATTTTAATTATTAGATGCAAATCATACCCAAATATGATAACGTAACTAAAGCACTGGTGACCAGAATGGTGGAAGGACAACACTTGGTTTTGGGGAGGATAGGAGGTGGCGCAGAAACAGACAATGCAAATACTGCTACAACAAGGAAACAGAATGCATTAGTAACAAAAGGCTACCAGGAAATAAAATGTTAAGATAGAATAATCAATGAATTTAAGTCCAAAAACAAACATCAAACTACACCCTGAAGTGGTATGAATCTCTTTAAATCGCAAGATTCATTACAGTTGACCATTGTGAAAATCAGTGTTGAATTTATCATCTTATCAATCGACATCACCAGAACTGAGTCCTTCCAAAGATTTGGAGAAGCAGCCTTTCATTTGAACTACAAATTAGATACATAAGAGTTTTTTTTTAAAATGAAGATTTCATTCCTGTTTTATTTTAAACCACTGGCATTTAAAACAAAAATGATCCAACAAGTTAAAATCAATTAAGCAACTTATTAAGAAACACCCCAAAAAGACTTTCATCCCAGTATAATCTCTAGAAAAGTTCCATGATGCTTTCGATCACAGGATTGGAATTTCATCCGCACAAGTTCCAATTTGTTCCTACTGTTTTCTCATCTAATATTCAAGGAAAAACTAAAAACTGAAGTAATTAGCTGTGGACACATATCCCAGATGTGATCCAGAGAGAAATTAAACCAAAAGCAGACAACTGTTCCTGCTCATTTATGCAGGACTGCGCGTTTAAAGCATTAGCAGATTCCTTCCCGTCTGCTTGACGTTTTGGCCATCTTCTCATACTGGCACAGAACAGTAGGCCTTACGAGTCCATGCTGGTTCACTTGAACAACTCCACTAGCTCCCCCTCCCACTCTCTGCCCATAACCCTCCAACATATAACAGTTTACAGCGTGGAAACAGGCATTAGTTGTGTCTCTTCATGTTTTGCACTGAGGACCGGAGAATGCTGTTTCATCGATGCAATTATGTTTTTATAATCTCATTATTTCCTATTCTGAATCCAATATTCGTCTTTCCTGTGCAACTCTGCCATGGTCCTTGCCACGAGGGGGGTTACAGATTCTGGGGATGCAGAGCAGGGCACCAGAATGCGGGGAGACCATCCCCCCGCTTACAAAGGAGAAGCAGGGGAGATGAGTCACGGGACGCCGACCATGGCGGTGGACAAGTGAAGGGCTTGGATGCTGAAGAATACCCAGACGGCAGGCTGCTGGGAATTTGAGGCGAGTGGGCCGTGGCTTGCCGTTGACTGCAGCCGAGGGATTCACACTCGGCTGCAGACTGCTAGAGACTGGGTCAAGGCTGGCTGAAGGGGTACCAGGTATCAGAACTTGATGCGAGAGGGTGGTGAGACTGCTGAAGGGTGTTGGAGGCTCAGATCTGGAGCTTGGGCTGCTGATGGTTTGGACTGGACTCTGTATCGATGCAGGGGCTATGGAAGGTGAATCCATGGACACTTGGTGACCCTGCGGGGACTCCCTCTTGCTTCTCTTTCTCTGACTGAAAGAGGTGCTTCAGGCAATTTCTGCTTATGGCAGATGAAAACAAATTTTGAGAGATATTGCACGACAACAAATTGAATCTAGAATCAAGTTACAAACCAAATTCAGTGGAATGAAAAGGTACACGTTAGTGGTTTACAAATCAAGCCAAGATCGCAAACTGAAATCATCCCTTACCTGCCAGAACCAGCTGCCCTGGAGTATACACAAGCTTGTCCTCAAAAGCTCCAGTACTATATTCCCACGAAGAAAGACTTCAAGAAAGATGCTAATGGAACCACCAAACACAGCCACCAACAGAAGAATATGGACATGTATGTCAAGCATTGCACGCCCATGGACATGATAATAAAATAAGAAACCTGTAAACCAAATGAAGATGGAGGGTGATTCCTTTGTTATTTCTGCCATCTGAAATATTACATGGTGGAATACCGATGTCAGAGAAATTGAATTTGAGAGGCTGTGGTGTTCTAATTTATTAGCTTGAGATTTATCAGATTTCTTGTCAGAGTGCATACACGACATCACATACAACCCTGGGATTCCTCTTTCCTGTAGGCGCTAGAATTGCTACTAAGTGGTTGTGCAAAAAATAAACTGTACACAGCATAAAAATGTAAATAAAAGAACTGTAAACAGATAATGAATGTAAACAAACTGACTGTACAATACACAGAGAACAAAGAAAATCAATAAAGTGCACAAGTAAGAGTCTTTAAACAAGTTCCTGATTGAGTTTGATGTTGAGGAGTCTGATGGTGGAGGGGTAGCAGCTGTTCCTGAACCGGTGGGGCGAGTCTAGTGTCATCTAGACCTCTTTGGTGATGGCAGCAGCGAGAACATAGCATGGGCTGGGTGGCATGGGTCTTTGGTGATTGTTGCTGCCCTCTGAGTACATCCCTGTAGATGTACTCGTTTTGCCTGTGATGTCCTGGGCTGTGTCCACTACCTTTTGGAGGGCTTTACACTCAGGGGTTGTGATGAATCTCTGCTAAGTTGTCTTCCCTTCGGCTAGCCTTGCTGTACTAACATTGGCTGTGCATTATCTCTACTGTTAAAGACACTCCCCTTGGGTACAACTGTGTCTGCACCCATTGTCTTTCATTATTGTTCCGTTAGTTTCTGCTCATAAAAGCCATGATTATTGTTTGACCACATCGTCTTTATCTAATCAACTGGCACTTCAGGGGAATTGGTGGTCCCATACCAGACCGTGTGCTGCTGCCCTTACTATGCTAAGTGTTACAGAGTTCTGTGTTGTCTATTGACCTATGTGTTGTGTGGTTTTGTGTTGAAAAGTGACAGTTTGCCTTTAAGAGCCAAGATGAAGGTGGACTGCTGAGAGAGTGGGAGACGGACTGAGCATGTGCAGAAAATGATCTAAAAATTTCTGGACTTGGACGATAAACCACCACTTGGGGTGCTGTGGAGTGAAGGAGGCCCAGTGCACGAGTAATTGTCTGGAAGACAGTTTAGAATGTTGGGACTTCAAAAAGGGATGAACATTCTGAAGGTAGCCAGAAGGATCTGGACCAAGCCATTGTTCCTCTCTCTGCAAGCAACACAAGACAACTTTGAATTTTGTTCGTTCTCTCTCTCTCTCTCTCTCCCCCAAACAAACTGAATTTTGTTTATGATCTTTGCTTCGGTTGAGATCTAAGTCTTATGAGTCTTGTGTTTGTTTTGTGTCTAAGTTTTTCTGTGGGCTGCTTGGAAATATAACTTAGACTTTAATTACATATATTATATTTAGGCTGGAGAATTTATTAGTTTTACACTTGTAGAAATTTGCATAGTAACCAATGGGTATTGTTATAAAAGGGGGATTTTGAATTAAAGTTTGAAGGTGAATTTTTGTTAATAAAGTAATTGTTCATCTTTACCCCTGTGTGATACGCCTTCTTTGTGCTTGCTGGTTTGATCTTATGACATAAGGAATAGACTGTAGCTGGTTTTGGAGGTCTTAAAGCAGCTTTAAAAAGTTGCTCTTGTGCTGCTTGCATCATAGTTACTGTGCACCAACAGTGGAACCAAGGAATCCGCAAGGTTATTATACAAATGTAAACAAGGGAGTATGTAAAATAGCAAAAATAACATATTGCTTTATCCTAAAAAGTGGGATTTGGTACATTCTTAGGGGCCCTTTGAAAAATATAATCGGTTAAAATCATGGATTTGGACATTGTTTTTGCTTTAATACTAATTACCGATTTGCAAGCTGGACAGTGGAACAACATCCAGCACATTGAATTTTGATCAGAATGAATATGATACACATGTTCAGAAGTGATCCATTTAGATCTGAGGATCACCCTTCGCTGGGACAAAAGGAAAATTGAGGAATGAGAGAAACAGGCTTCGTTCAGAGCTTCTCTCCTTTATATAAAAAAGGTGCAATCTTATCTTGATGGACATCATCTTCCATCTGGGCACATTGCAACCTTCCAGACAATATCAAATTCAACAATTTCAGGTAAATTTCAACATACATAGGTCCTTATGTTAATCATATCATAAACACCATCGAACTGATTGCATTTAGTTAACAAGGGCCATTTTGAACTTTGACATCTTTTCACTGTAAACACTTGTAAATAATGAATCATCCCACCTTGGTTGTCTCCACTCTCAACAACAGCAACCTCCCAGTGCCCAATTCTGAGTCACACGCCCACACTCATGACTGTCCATGACCCAGACCACCCTCAGTTTGGAGGAACAATACCGTATTTTCCGTCTGGGCACTCTCCAGCCACATGGCATGAACCTTGATTTTACTGCTTTCCATTAAACTTGCTCACCTTTCTTTCCCCTCCCCCTTTCCTGTCTTTCCATTCACCCATCCATTCACCCACCCCTCCTCCCTTTCATTGCTGCTGTCCCCTCCCTCCTTTCTCTACCATTTCCTGCCTTCCCCCACTCTTGTTGGGACGCCTGCCGGTATTTTCTCATACTTCGATGAAGGGCTCAAGCCCGAAACGTTGGTTCTGTATCTTCCTTCGCTGTATAAAGGACACAGTTTGACCTGCTGAGCTTCTCTGACATCATGTGTTTATACACCAACCACGGTTTGAAGGTTTTTGTGATTTACTTCTTATTTAAGGGATGGGTTAAAAGAGCAGATACAATTATCCTGACAGGTAGAAATATCATCAATAAAAGTTGTCCATGAACAATTGTGAAACAGTTTAATTAAGAATGTGAATAGAGGGAAAAAGCCACACACCAGTCAATTGAGTGAAATGAAAAATGGAAATCTGACAGTGCGATTTCAGTTACTAATGTGTGACGACATAGTGTTTTACCTCCAGTACAAGCATCAGTAATTGAACTAAGAGCCAGAAGATTTCAACTCCCCGACATCAACGCACCGAGGTAAAGAGTGCACATTTCAGACTGAGTGCTGTATGATCAGGTGCTCTCAATTTAAATGAGGGCCTTGCCCGTTCCAGGGATCTGGCTGATAATATTATTTTGGTTTTGACAAAGAACCACCTGGGATAAGCGCGTTAGGTCTTCTGTCAGACCACCATGAAACTGTTACGTGCGCTCCTTTGGGCACTAGCTCAGTCACCGTTAAGCCAAAATTCTTTTAAGGATAAATGAGCAAACCTTCAATGAAGACCGCAATAGCAAGCATGAGTCTATCCAGGGCTAATGGTACTGAAGGTGTTAAATGAACAATAATGTCCACTATCCCTGAGATACCATAGAAGAGATACATCGTTGCATGCTGCCAGTTCATCAGGTGATCCCAATGCTGATCCTCATGGTTATATAGCTTCAGATGGGGTCCATCAGGGACAAATTGCTCAGCTAACATACCTGCAACACAAAACAAAATAAAGCCTAAGAGCCGATCACCCTCGTACTTCATCAGCATCGTTCTTTACAAAGTGGTGAACACTTCACATATTATATTTATTGGTTATAGAATTTGATAAACCAAAAGAGAACAAAATAAATCATTTTGCCCCAATTTTCTTCTTTGTAAATAATTCCCCACCTAAAATTGCCACATCCATTTCCTTGCTTGAAATTCCGTTGCCAAAGACAAAGAATTACACTTAAAATTAGACAGGGCTCAAAAAAGATTTATTATGTTCGCTCTCGCAGCAGCAAAAAAAGTGCATAATGATAACTTGGAAAATGGAGGCAACCTTAAAATTACAACAATGGTCCATAGAAATGAACAAGTGTATTCCAGTAGAAAAAATTACCTACAAGCTAAAAGACAAACATACTTTATTTGAACAAATTTGGGAGCCATACATAGAATTTATTAGAAACCGCCGATTTCATACCTCTTGAAGTAATAAGATACAAGTACGAAAATACTTAAATATGGAATTTTGGACGACACGATTTCTTTTTATTCTTTTGTGTTATTTTATTGTGTATTTATTTTTCTTCTTTCTTTTATTCTTGCTCTATGTTATCGGGGGGAGGATGGGGGGAGAAATAAAAATGTCTCTGTGTATATTTTAAGGATGAATGTTTGTATATATTGTTATTGACATGGTTCACGGTGAAGTATTAAATAAAAAATCATTTAAAAATCCAAAAAACAAGAAATTCCATTGGCACCTCCTTGAAAGCACAAAATATTGAGAAACTGAGCAGAATGTATAGAAGAAGCAAGTTCAGGGCAGCGGTTAGCGCAGCGGTGTTACGGCGCCAGTGATTGGGGTTTGAATCCGGCCCTGTCTGTAAGGAGTTTGTACGTTCTCTCCATGCCTGCGTGGGTTTCCTCCGTATTCCTCCCACCCTTCAAAACGTACCGGGTCACTGGTCAATTGGGTGGCATGGGCTGAAAGGGCCTGTTAAGTGCTACATGTCTACGTTTAAATTTAAAATGAGACCACGTGCCAGAGGAGTGGTTCCTTGTTCTACTGCGTGATAACAGACTGTTTCATGCAGATTAGCCAAGCAGAGCAAATTAAAAGTTACTCGTTTTATCCTCTAACAGAAATAATTCTATGGATTGTTGGTTTCCTGCAAACTAGAAAATCACAAACAGAATGTACCCCTCTGACGCAAATTACACTCTGTCCCAAGTTTCCGCACTCCAGGCCAAAATGTCACCATCACCCTGCAGACCTTCTAAATTGATCAGTTGTTTAATTAAGCTGCCAAGTCCAATACCAACTGTCAGCAAGATCGATCATACAATTCCATAAATCAATGTTGTTGTGGTAATGTTTATAATTGTGCCATTTGTTGCAAGTTACGAGAGAACGGATAGCAATGAAAACAGAGATTGATGAACAGTATCCTGTCACCGAGTTAATCATCCCAGAATTTTTTATTTTAAATTTCAGTTGATAATAAACAAATTTGTTGAGGGGGTTGTTTGATATGAATATTCAAATACACTGCTCTACCAAGTCACAATGATTAAAACTGCGACTCAGGAGTCTGGGAAATTGATGGCAAACTAGTGTAAATAAGTGGCATACATTGTCGTTGACTTGAATATTTCAAAGCCTTCATTACTTTCTCACAATTTGAAAATGTTACCATTTCACGATTTTGCTTGTGATAATTATTCAGTCCATTTTGGACCTATTCCCACTTTAACATGCTCACTTCTAGCTGCTTTCATGCAAATCAACTACAGCAAAATCCAAGTACACATACTCCCCGACTTATTCGGACTGAAGGATCAGTCGTATCTCAGACTGGACGCAGGTCAGAGAAATTTTAAAAATATAAAATTGACACAGTTTATGTTTTATTTGATGATACAGGGCGTGCAAGAACCAAAATGTGCGTACTTACCTTGTGAGTCGGTGTCCCGGGGTCCGCAGGCTGGGTGCAGCCAGCTTGATTTCTGTGCACATGCATGAGTCTTTGGTTGGCGCAAGCATGGTGGGTTCATGTATTGGAGTTTGGTTGGCGCATATGCAAGAGTTATGCGCTCTAACGATACTGAATTTGCACTCTTAACTCTTGCGCACGTGCCAACCGAACACCAATTTGCAAACCATGTATACACCCACCGAAGACTCATGCCTGTGCACAGGAATTAAGATGGCCACGCCCAGCCTACAGACCTCAGGATGCACATTTTGGCTCTTACACACCTTGCATCTCTGTTATAATTTGTCAAATAAAAAATATACAAAATATATGAGGTTTTAACAAACTTTCAGTCATACAGACACAAGTCAGGGAGTACCTGTAATACAGACAGATGTCTTTTTAAATATTCATCACAGTACACAAATCTAAAATTTTGTCTTCATAAAAGTATAAAAAATGTAAATAACAGCAACAAATATGGATGATGTGATAAATTGGATTAGCAAATTTGCGGATGATACACAGATTGGAGATATGGTGGAAGGCCCTCAAAACAGAGGGATCTGGACCAGGTGGAAAAATGGACTGCAAAATGGCAGATGGAATTTAATGTGGACAAGTGTGAGGTGCTGCATTTTGGGAGGAAGAACCAATGTAGGACTTGCACGGTAAAAGGTAGGGAACTATGCAGTGTGGTGAGGATCTGGGAATACAGATACACAATTCCTTGAAAAGGTGGTAACGAAAGCTTTTGGCATATTGGCCTTCATAACTCAAAGAAACGAGTGCAGGAGTTGGTATGTTATGGAGAAGTTGTACAAGACATTGGTGAGGCCAAATTTGGAGTATTGTGTGCAGCTTGGGGCCACTATCTATTGGAAAGATGTCAATAACATTAAGAGTGCAAAGAAAGTTTAGAAGGATGTTGCCAGGACTTGACGAGCTGAGTTTACAGAAAGGTTGAAATAGATCCAGACTTTATTCCCCAGAGCACCAGAGAAATAGGGGAGCTTGGATAGAGATATTGTGAGGGGTATAGATAGGGTAAATGCAAACAGGCTTTTACCATGGGAGTTCAAATGAAACAGGAGGATGAAATGTGAAATATTTATGAGGAACATCTGCGGGAACCTTTTCACTCAAGAGTATGGTGAGAGTGGAAGTGGAGCATGCGGATTCGATTGCATTGTTTAAGAGAAGATTGGACAGGGACATGGGTGGAAGGCTATCGTGCAGGTGCAGATCAATGGGACTAGGTGGAATAAATAGTTTGGCACGGACCAGATGGGCCGAAGGGGCTGCTTCTGCACTGTAGTGTTCTATGTTTGTAACAATGCTTAATTACTAGATTTCAAGTGGTTCCCAAAAAAAATCAATATTTGGCACCAATAACTGCCTAAATAAAAATAAAAAAATCTTCAAATAATTGCATGGCTAGAAATCTATTACAATTCCAAACACAAATAGTTAATCAACTTTTCTCACATTTTCTACTATAATTCTGTTATCACCACCAGTGTGGCTTTTTCTCCATCTTCAAATGAGTGTCCAGCACGAGCTAACACCCGACGGTACAGAGCAGAGTGGCCTCGTGCTTTCTTAACAACTGAATATATTGTGAATATTTTTGAGACTTGTGTAAATTGCTGTCATTTGAAAAGCGTAGCTGTAGCACCCAATTCTGCAGCGGTGTTATCGCTGAAATATCACATTTACCATGGGTGCAAGCTGAAAACACTGGAAAAATGAGCAGCTTCATCAACCAACGTTTCAGAAGGAAATCAAGTTCATTGTCATCAGATTGCACAAGTACAACCCGACGAAACAGCATTCTCCGCTCCTCAGTACAAAACACAACTAGACAAAAATCACATACATAAACACACATAAAAGTAAATATTGTTTCAGGAATACGAGAGTCCCCGATGGTCAGTGTGAGCAGTTTCTTTGGTCGTTCAGCGTTCTCACTGCCTGTGGGAAGAAGCTGGTCCTCGGCCTGGTGGTTCTGGCTCTGATATGGGAGCAGCTGAAAAGTGCTGAGCGTGGGGTGGAAGCTGATTTTGCGCGCCCTCTTCAGACAACGATCCCTGAAGATAGATCACATCAATGGGGGGGGGGGGGGGAAGAGGGAGACCCCAGTGATCCCCTCTGCCTCTCTTATGGTCCTGTGGATTGACCTCCAATCCATTTCACTGTAGCAACTGTACCACATCATGATGCAGCCGGCCAGAATGCTCTCGATAGAGCTCCAATAGATTGACATAATGGCAGGCAGTAGCCTTGCCCGCTTCAGTCTTCTCAGGAAGTGCAGTCACTGTTGCGCCTTCCTGACAAGAGAGGAGATGGTGAGAGGTCAGTAGTTGTGAACAAAGAAATTGGTGCTCTCCACTCCCTCCACTACAGAGTTGTTGATGTGTCGTGGAGGGTGGTCATTCCTGGTCCTCCTGAAGTCCACAATCATCTCCTTCGTCTTGTCCACGTTGAAACTCAGATTGTTACTCTTGGACGATTTCACCAGATCTTGCGTCTCTTCTCTGCAGTGTGCCTCATTGCTGTTGGTGATGGGGCCAACCACTGCGGTGCCATCTTCAAACTTGATGACGCTATTGGACCTGGATCTGGCGATGCCGTCGTGGGTCAGTGGCATGAACAGGAGCGGGCTGAGCACACAGCCCTGAGGTGTGCCGGTGCTCAGCGTGACGGTACTTTGACACTCTGCTACCGACCCGGACAGACTGTGGTCTTTCCATTAGGAAGTCCAGGATCCAGTTAGAGTCCCAGCAGCGTCAGCTTTTCTACCAACCTCGGTGGAATGATCGTATTAAAGAAATGCTGACAATGCCCTGAGTCAGGTCCTTTGATGGAAACCTCCAAGAATCCGTCATTTTCCACTCTGTCATTTTGTTTTTCCCTGTGCCACCTGCCCAGCTCTGATGGACAGGCAGAGCAGGCTGGATCTAATTTAGCTCAGTAGCAGCAGTTGAAGCATTAATTGGTATAATCAGGGGACCGCACCATGGCAACAGGTAAACATTAATGCTTGGCAGGATTTTCTCCTCATCACCACAGAGAAAACCAAGTTCAAAATAAACCTGACCTCTAATTTCAATGAAAAAAATTTCTCCAAAACAGATAATGTTCCAACATACACAAAGCAGAAAGAGACAAACCAAGGTTATCCGCACGTTTTGATGTTATGCCTCTCTGAGCCGACCGAAGGACCTGATTTAGGTTAGGAGGTATTTGTGAAATGCAAGAACAATTTCATTATTAGGTTAATAATGCATAGCAAAATCTACAAATGCTGGTGGGACGCGTGCTTTCTGAGCTATAATGCATTAACAGCAAGTATTTTTTTTTATTTTTGATTTCTCGTTTTTTTTTAACCATTTTGTTGAGAGACTCGAGTGTTAAGGTGAAGGGTGAACTTGCAGAGTGCAGCAGCTTGTAGAACTGCTGCCTCTTGGTTTCAGTGACGCAGGTTAAATCCTGACCTCCATGTCTGGGTGGTGTTCCTGTCTTCTCCCTTCTCACAGCCCAATTACGTGGGGTTGGGAGGTTTGTTAGCCATTTTAAATAGCTTCTGACTTAAAGGCAAGCGGTAACGTCTGCAATTTAGAAATTACGCATGAGAATTGCATTAAAGTTACACAAATGTGGAAGCTGGTTTGTACAATTTGGTTTACAAGTTGCATTCTTTGGGGGGGGGGTGGGGGAGAAAAACAGCAAATATCACACGTAGAAAAATAAGCCTCTCTCGTGCAGTTAGGCATCATCCAATATTAATATCCAGAGATGAACCACACCATCCACTCGGTTCTTGCTGCTGCCATCGGGAAAGAGGTAGAGGTGCCATAAGACTTGCACCTCCAGGTTCAGGAACAGCTGCTATCCCTCCACCATCAGACTCCACAGGGACTCATTTGAGCCCTTTTTACACAGAGATCCCACAATACTGCTGTAAAGACCGATCATTGAGCCAGCTTTGCTTGTTTATGCTGAATCAAACAATGCCGGTGTAATGCTGCCCCAGTGAGTCATTTTACCAAGCACGCCAGTGTTCCAGAAGCAAAAGAGGCGTGACGTGTTACACAACAGCATCTAGTGTGATGTATAACATACACATCTTTCCTGTCCTGCTGGCTCACCCTTTTTACACAATTTGGCGCTGTGACTACCTCCACTGACGTCTTAAAGGTGGGACTGGAATGACCCCCTCTCCCCACAATCCCATGTTCATACCTTTTACACAGAAGGGGTGGTGCAATATTCCCACCTTGAAGTGGCTGTGTAAAAGGAGGGAAGGATTCTTACTTCTGCACTTTGTTTACATTTATTTATTTGTGTACATTGTGTAGTTTTTGTTTTGCACTCCCAATAAGTTATAATTCTGCCTCGTCCACAGCAAAAAGAATCTCACGGTTGTATGTACTTTGACAATAAATCTGAAATATAAACTAAAGTTATTGCTCTTTAAATGAAATCCACTAATTTGCTTTGCAATCTAACTCTGTGATAGTTCACAAGATACTGCTGGGTACTGAGTGGCTCATATTCCCCACGTACATACATTACCTCGTCACTCCCCACCACCCACTGGGGCAGACCAAGGCTGTGCTTTTCTTCCTTGCATGGAGGGCAAAGCAATACCTTACAGTGAACGTTTCCTCCACCGAGTAGCAAGGCAGAGCCATGAGAACCCAGGTCGTGTCCATCTCTTCCAGGGATAGGTGGGGGGACCGCAAGGCTGCACCTCTTATCTGAAGCAATGATTTTTCCCTTCTCTCATCTCCTGCTGGCTGATCTACTGTGCATTTACACCATTTATAATTGGCCACAGAATGCAGGGCAAATGTTCAGCTCTGACAGGGAGAAATTCTTCCAGCGTAGTTTTGAAAACCCAGAACAGCACAGTTCTAAAATTATATTTTGATATTAAAAGACTTTAAAAATGTAAATAACTTTATTAACAAAAGGAGCTTGTGATTCCTGTTTCCTTTGCTCCAGCTCTCCACCCGCTTTCCTCTCCATTCAGAGAACCCACCCCCCCATCAATTCCCAGCCTCTTCTCTTCTACCCTCCCACACAGGACCTCTTACCTGTGGATCAGTGCTCCTTCCCCCACCGTTTAATTCAGGTGCCTGCCTGCATTTTCTTCATACCTTGATGAAAGGCTCAGGCCCAAAAACGCTTCGTGCATCTCTGCCATAAAGAACGTTGCGTGACCTGCTGAGTTTCTCCAGCTCTTCTGTGCGTTAAACTACAATCGCAGCCTCTGCAGTCTTCCTTGTTTAACTACTTACTCAAATGATGTTTTGGGTGGGTAACACGGAGAAGTCCCTGTTGTATTGCTGGACCCAGTTAAATTAAAGACATACAACACAGTAACCGGCCATTTCGGCCCTCGAGTCTGTGCCACCCAATTAACCTGCACCCCCAGTACGGTGTTTTTTTGTTTTGAATGGTGGGAGGAAATGGGAGGTCCCCCTCCACCCCAGAGAAAACCCAAACAAACAAACACAGGGAGAATGTACAAACTCCTTACAGACAGTGCGGGATACGAACCCTGGTCCCGCCATAAAGGCGCTGCACTAAGTGCTCCACCAACTGTGCCACCCTCTGTCCCAATCAAGATCTTCTTGATCTTCCTTGGCATTCACTGCCATTTCTTTACCCTGAAGCATCCGGCCCTTGGTTAATAACACAGCAAAATCTACAAATGCTGGTGGGATGCAAACTTATCAAGGACTTTGTTCATCAGTTTTCAAAATAGAAGAGATAGTCCAGCTGAAGGTAAAGAAATAAGCAAAAATCATACTTGTTGGACTTACCTATCAGTGCGAAGCTAGCTTTTACAATTCCCTCAATGATGTCCAATCGGCGGTGCCCGGACATTGATGTAAGGTAACAAACGTTCTTATTCTTTCTGCAAAGGTACCGCATGGGATATTTCACTGACCACCAGAGGCCAAATAGGAGGAAAAAGCTTCCAGGGAGTGCATGTCCTTTGAAATTACCCATGACTTTTATTAAAATGGTGTTTCTGTTAAAAATAAAAGGAAGTACAGTGAACCACAGAGAAAGAAAGATTACAAATCTACTCCCACAGATGTTACAATTCAATGTCACAAGAACTCATTCAAACCAAAAGTTTTTCTGAATGTCTTCTCCAATTGCCTTCTGCTAAACCCTCTGAGGTTTGGAAAACTTGGCATTAATGCAAATGGATCCTGGCCTGGCAATTTCCGGGCTTTGGAGCAAAGTTCCCAAGCTCTGCAGAAGAGTTTTAATCAGAATTCATAGCAAATAGACGGATGTATTTTAAAAAAGACCATAATTGCCTGAAAGTAGTTCTGATTTATGAATCCTGGTCAATTTTAAAAACGATGGGACAAAGGTTTCTGGATTAGAAGGCTGCACCATAATGAATAGGGTAACAAACTCAAATAAAAATACATCTTGATATGAATGGGAGGGAAGCATCTTATAATTCCCAGATGTGCTAAATCTCAATGTGCCAACGAAAAATAAATGCACTCAGTTCGTGGTATTCAAGAAGTTAGATCCTTGTTCTGAGTAGCAACAGCTGGGTACTTAAGCTTTCTAATGTATTCCTCCGTGTAATTCATTATAAGTACATTACAGCGTTTGGAAAAACCAACAACGAATTGAACAGGAAAGCTCAAGAGATCAAAAGCAGTGCATCACTGGAGTGCACAATAAAGCATTCCTGCCTTTGATCATATAAAAAGTAGAATCTGAAACAAGATAAAAGTGTTCACTGATATTACACAGCTGCATTTCATTTCATTGTGTAATTTTTTGACTATTGAAGGCCCTTTGCTAATCTCAAATATTTAAAATTAATAAACTCTGGGGCAGATATTATTATGCAAATAACAGACATATTATCACCAATCACTATACTGTATTTAACTGCGAATTGAAAAGGCCATTTTCTTTTAGCTTATATTAAGCTGGGCAAATCCAGAGAATAATTGTTATCCAAGATGCACTGTTCCCCATTAGGTCAGAAAAAAATAGAACATTACCACCTGGCTTGTTGTTTCAATATTGTACAATGCTATGACATTCCTGTCCTGATACTATAGTTACAGGGAAATGTATCATCAGAAATTTAACCAGTGTCCATTTCAGTTTCTATTCATTTACAAGTAATATTAGTAACAAAGCACAGGTTCTGGCACAGAAAGTGAATATTTTTGTTTACAAGCCTGTTGCCCGATTCATTCTGCTCTATATTCCACCACCCCCACCCCCACCCCCACAAGATGTGTCTTCAACAACAAGGCAGAAAGCTGAACAGCTACGGCAACAACCTCTCCCTCAATGTCAGCAAGACCAAGGAGCTGATTATAGATGGAGAACATCAGTCCATACTAATGGTGAAAGGTGGAGTTGGAGGACAACAGAGTCACCTCGTAGTCCATCCATGTCAAGGCAATGGTCAAGATAGCACAGCATTATCTCCAGTTCCTCAGAAGTGTGGGAAAACTTGCAATGCCGCCTGCATCACTCAACTCCTTCTATAGGTACAGCAATGAGAGCATCCTACAGTATTAGGGTGCATGGTACAGGAAGATCGCAAGAAACTGCAGAAGGTTGCGAACATGGTTCAGACCCTCTTACCTTCCAACTATTCCTCCCACTGGTAAAGCAGCCGACATGTCGGGGCAACACTCTCTCCAGCACAGTTAGCGTAGCAGTTGGGGCAACGCTATCGCAGTGTCAGTGACTGGGGTTCGAATCTGGCACTGTCTGCAAAGAGTTTGTACGTTCTCCTTGTGTCTGCATAGGTTGCCTCCGGGTGTTCCGGTCTCCTCCCACCCTTCAAAACATTGTAGGTCAATTGGATGGAACAGGCTCAAGGGCCAAAAGGGCCTGTTACCGTGTCGTCCACGTCGTCACCACCCCCTCCATCATGTAAGAATACGAACAACCAGATTGAAGGACAGTTTCTTTCCTGCCATTTATCAGACTTCTGACTAAATAGTAAAGTGACGTTGTGTCTCACCTACACTCAAACTCTCTCTTTATCTCTCCACTTTTGTACTGTCTCACTTGTTCTACTATGTACGAGATGTCTGACAGGCTGCTCGCAAAGCTATCTCCACCACTGTATCTTTGGTACCTGTGACAAGAAGCGAACTGCTCCAAGTAAGACACAAAAATAAAAATTAATTAAGGTCATTCTACACTTAATTCTAACTTGCACTTTCTGGTTCAGACTACTGCTGCAACTTGTCAAAGAAATGCACAACTGATTTCCCCATTCATTAGAAGCTTTGGATGCTTTTTAAGGGTGACATGCTGTTTGGGTCTTAAACAGACAAAATATGCTATGCAAATCATTAAATAGAGTTTTTCAGCAGGGAATTGGTCTTTTGTCCCCACACATCCATGGCAACCGTTGGCATTCTGGCCAAATCCCATTTGCCTGCATTGAATCCACATTTAGGCCAGGGTTTGAGTACAGAAGCTGGGATCTCGTGAATCATACTTGGAATACTGTGTGCAGTTTGGGATGCCCAGATAGAGGAAGAATGCAACCCTTTCTTTCCTTATCTCTGGCCAAATGCTCTTTGAACACTGTAATTGTAAGCATATCCACAGCTGGAATGAGGCATGGCAGCTCATTCCAGATGTAGACTACACGGAGCTAAAAGGTTGCCCCCGACATCCCTCATAAATCTCTCCCCTATCACCTTGTTAGGGTTTATGAAATCATGAGGGGAATGGATAAAGTGAATGTTCAGACATTTTCCCCAGGACAGGCTAGTTCTAGAATAGCCTGTCCTGGGAAAAAGTCCGAAGTCACTTTATAAACCTCAATGAGGAGATGGGGAGAGATTTAGATGGGATCTCGAGGGCAACCTTTTCACTCCAAGTGTCATCTACAACTGGAATGAACTGTCATGCTACATTCCACCTCTGGACATGGTTACAATTACAATTGTAGACCTCAATAAGATCACTTCTAGGCTTGAGGGAATAAAGATTGGCCTATCAAACTTCCTACAACATCTAGGGCTCTTATGGTGGTCTCCTCTACATCAGAGAGGCTGAGAGATCGCTTTGTAGAGCGCCTCAGTCCTACCCGCTGCAATAGTGTGGATCTCCCAGTGGCCACCCATTTCAATTCCTCATCCCATTCCCCGGATGACACATCTGACTGTGGTCCTCATGCACTGACAAACTGAGACCACCTGCAAATTGGAGGTACAACATTTCATTTTCCATCTGGGACCCTCCAACCAGATAGCATTGACATGGACTTCTTCAGTTTCTGTTACACACTCCCCCCCTCTTCCTGTCAGTTTTGCCCTGTCTCTCTCTTCCCTTTTCTGTCCGAATTGTATCATAAAGCTAAAAATCAATTCTCACCTTTCCTCTCATTTCCAATTAATTTTAGTTGGTTTGGGCCCCTCCCCCGTCTTCAGTCTATATTCTTACACCTTCCTGTTCTTTCCTTATTCAGGCCTCGGGCCCGAAATGTCAGTAATATAACTTGACCTGGATGATGAGAGACCGGCCAAGTTCCTGCAGCATTTCTGTGTGTTTTTACTACAATCACAGCGCCTTAGACTTCTGTGTTTCACTCCTTTCTATAACTCAAGCCCTCTCAGACCCAGGGGCATCCTGGTGAATCTCCTTTGCATCCATTCCAAATTATTTGCATTCTTCCTCAATCTGGGCATCCCAAACTGCACACAGTATTCCAAGTATGGTCTCGCCAATCCCTGATTCACAAGATCCCAGCTTCTGTACTCAATCCCTGGCCTAAATGCCTTCTTCACCAACCTGTCCACCTAAGACGTCACAGAACTGTGCAACTGCACTCCCCGATCTCTCTCTTCTACAATACTCCCCAGAGCCTTGCCATGACTTTCCTAGTTTGACTTACCCAAGTGCAAAACCTCACACGTACCAGAATTAAATTCCATTTGCCACTCCTCAAACTACTGATCTAGATCCTGTGGTAAACGTAGGGATTCAAAGCCTGGATCATTCCAACCACATTAATCCCATTCAGCCCTCTGAAACTTTTCTTTCCACGTACCCTTCACAATGCCTTTCAAATGTTACAATTGCACCCACTTCTATTGCTTTCTCTGGCAGCTCGTTCCGTATGCCCACAATCCCGCTGAGTGAAAAATATACCACACAAATCCCTTTTAAATCTTTCTCCTCTCACCTTAAATTTATGTCCTCTAGTTTTAGATTCCCCGCCCTGGGGAAAGGATATAACGATTTACCTTTCTATGCCCTAAAATAAAAAGACTCCCGCAGGTGGAATTTTTTGGAATATAAAAGTTGGAAAGAAAGTTAAAAAAGTGCAGAAATAGTTTGTTACAAATATTGTTACTGGGCTCCTAGCAGAAGGTTGAGAAAGCAGCACAGATCCTTCTGGACAAACATTCATCTTACGTGGTTGAGTGATGGCTAGACAAATATTGGACAGATGCCTTGATCATATGGTGATTAATTGAAAGAGAAACACTTTTGATGCCAGTATTGGACAGGGTGTAAAATGGACAAACATTGACTGTGATTTTTTTTTTTCACCTCCATTTCACCAAGTGGAGACTCACAATTTTCTCCAAACTCATGTACGTGACTGATCTGAAATCTACACCTAAATCCACATTTCAAACGTACAGATTTGAGAAGTCTATATTCATGAGTTTGCTAAATTCACATTTGTCTTGCTGCATCACCAGAGACAAGAACACTTTATAGTCTGTGCTGAATCGGATCAGTGGTCTCCGAGTCTCTCGATTTGATTTTCGACTAAACTGGTGAACAATTCTCATTGCACGTTTCCTTGCTTTGTTTTAAATGGTTTATCCTAAATTCATTATTTCACCTAATCCAGGAGAAAATAAGGTGCTTGATTTATGCCACCATTTGCTGCCTGCCAATTATTACTACAATCACAGCGTCTGAGACGTTCATGTTTCAGTCCTTTCTATAACTCAAACCCTCCAGACTAAGGATCATCTGTCAGGTCACTTGGAGTGCTACAGACACCATGTAAACCAGTACTACCTATTGCATAGTTCCTAAACCGGCTCCCCCACCAGGCTTGCCTGGTGCGGAGGGTGGCTAGATACCCTGCAAAAACAAGACCTGTCAAAGGGCAGACAAACCCTCTCATAGGGTCAACGGCCATCTAGAAAACACGTGCTGTGAAGCACGGAAAGGGCATCCCTTTCATTGGACCTTGGTCTGGCCATTCACTGCCACAGAACTTCCCCCAGCTGTCTTGGACCTCACTACACTGTTGGATGCGGGAGGGGATGACGAGAGGTCACGGACCCGTGCAACCCCCCTACTCACCTAAATCCATTCACGCACACGATGTTCCTTTGAGGTGTGGGGTAGCCTCATATCAAACCCCACAAACTGACTGAAAGGAACCATCATCCTCCCATGGGATGGATAGGCAGAGGAAGAGAAGCCCATTATTAGTATCTTTATAATATTCATTTTTTGTGGTTTTTAAATATTTGCTATCAAACATGCATTGAAATACCAGTTCTACTTTTAAAATGGATTCAATTTTCTTAACAAAATGTCATAAATTAAACGAAATTAAATCATTCAGATACAATCTAATTAATTTTCAGCACGTGTACAGGGACTGAGGTGTGTAGTTGCATTAATCAAGATAAATAGCCAGTTATGCAGACAAATTTGTCTCAGAAGTATGTACATCTGCATCAAAACTCAAATGGGTAAGCGCAGCTAGATGCATCCATGTTTAAGAGATAAAATATAAGTTTTTAAAATATTAAACTAGTTTATACAGAATTATATTTCCATGGCTCAAGAAGAATTTAAGTTTCTGGAAGGCCATTTCTGCTCCGTGTATTGGTGGAAAAAAACTGTAGTGCAAGCGTTCCCAAATCCATACAGCACAAAGCACCAACATTGTGCTGGAGATTAGCGAGAAGGGAATCTGAAATTCCAAGAAAGATTGCTTTAATATTTAGCAAAACATCCATCTATCATACTTTGATACAAAATGTATCTTTCCTTTATAGCACACAAGATGTAGAAGATTCTGCATTACACGCCAAATGGCTTTTTTTTCCTGAGGATTGCAAATTGAAGGAAATGTCATCCCTTTCACCTCAGAATTCCTCCTCCTAATTCTGTAGCATTAGCAGGATATATTTTAATAAGCAAAATGTTTAAAGGGTGACTTCTGCTTACAGGCTTGATTGCATACCTTATGGTAATCCAAACTGTTACAAGCCCAGAGGACCCCAAAACCCAGCAGCAATAGATATTCACCAAGACAAATGGTTACTTAAACAAAAGCTGCTTTTAATTATCTTTAAACATGAAAATAGAATCATACTTTAACTTATCACTAATGACTTAACTAACCTAACCCCCTTTCTAATTCTAAGCGCACATGTATGTAATGTGCGTGCAAGTTCAGAAATGTTCTTTGATTCACAGTCCAATCTCACTTCTCATTCCTCCACATTCACTGGTTGCAGGCAATTCTTATACTGTGCACAGAATTTAACATTTATAAAGTTCACCAGGCTTTGGTGCTTGAAAAGTAAATGGATACTGCTCATAAAGGTTCTTGTCGGTTTTCAGAGAGAGATTTGTTGTTCCAGAACATCCACCAATGATGTTCTTCCATCAGCCACTTCAGTGTCTTGCCAATGAAACTATCCCCCTCAGGGTTCTCCAGATGATAACCTCTTTCTTTCAGGTCACCAGAGTTCCTTTTTGTTACTCTTATTCCAAGTGAAACATTAACTAGTCAGTCTTCTCCTCTTGCATGAAGCACAAGGGCTTTGACCAGGCTGAACCAAGCACTCACAACCCGTCTTCCAAATGGGGTTTTCCACAAGCTTGCCAGCTTGTCCTGTTCCAGTCCCAGTTGCTGCTGCTGACTGTAACACTGTAGAACTGGTGTGTGCATGTGTGTGTGTGTGTGTGTGTGTGTGTGTGTGTGTGTGTGTGTGTGTGTGTGTGTGTGTTTTTCTCTCAGAGAAAGCCTGTTTCAACTCTCTCTGCTTGAAAAACTACATGACCCTCTTAGAACAGCAAGTTCAACTCCAGACAATCTGCAGCTCCGACAAGTTCTTTCATCTGTGGTCTCTTTGTAAACAACAATCCATTAGCAAAGTCTCTTGGTCACTCTCCAAAGCTTTGCAAAGGCTCTTAGCACCAACATGTCTAACACGAGCAGAGCTCCAGTGTTTTAAATAAGATGTTTTAAAGTATTTGCATGTGACCTACACTAACAAACCTTCCCCAATTTATCTCCCAAAAACACATCTATATACAAAACAAACACAACATAATCTGTCACAGCATTCATTGAGTGTGCTTCACCTAATTATCTACAAATGCCAATGTCATAGAAAAGTCAAATTGTATATGAGGGAATTCATTGTTTGTGGTGATTCCAGAAAGGTCAACTGATGAGAGAAGGGAGGAAGGCTTGGTCATAGCCGTATAAACATCTACATCCACAGATGGTGCTCACAAACAGGAAAACTGCTATTGACACTCCCAAGATTTAAAAGTGTGATGTGATAAACCCACCAGCTATAAAAGAATCTGTTTTATTTACGTGGTGGGGAAATTTTGGAAACAATAATTAGGGACAGAATTGGACAAGTCTGGCATGCACGGGGAAAAGAGAATCTAAAAAGAATTCAGAATCATGTTGAGTGTAGACAGGTAGGTGTAAACTACGGACAAGAATTGAGGCACAGAATGAAGGTGATTTACAGAAGAAACTGAAAAAAAAGTTATTTTTTTTTCCAACGCAATGCACAATCAATCACACAAACTGAAGCTGCCAAAACTGAAGGCTTTTATTTGCAAGAGGTGGACAGCATCCCTGCGTTGGTCGGATTCAAACGGGGGGGCAGGCTTGTGGCAGGACAACCTTTATGGGGAAAGGGGAGGAGTCACAAGCCAGCCAGTGAGAGCAGGGTCAGCTAAGAAAGGACATGTCATTAACGTGACAAATATGTACAATAGTGGTTTCACCACACAACAGTGAGTGATCACAGAAAGTGATTATGTGTGTTGAAATATGACAAAATTATAGCATTGTCACAGTTTGTTTGCTTGTTTCAAAATGGCAACTGTGGCCCTTACGCACGCACGGACAAAAGTCCGCTGAATTTGAAAAGTTTGAGAGTGTCTGAAAAGTTTGGATTCTCAGGTGATCTGCATTTCTAGCATCTGGATTTCTGGACTTCTACTGTGCTTTGGAATGCAGACCCAGAATACAGTGGTGCCGAATCAATTGTAGGGCTTGGAGAGAAACTGGACAAGTAATCATAAAGAAAGGACTTGCAGGTCAATAAAGAGGGCGGGGAAAGTAGAGCTGAGTGGATTGTTCCTGTATCGAGCCAGAATGAATGAGACAGGCCAAATGGCCTCCTTCCATGCTGTTAATAATTACAGTGTCAATAATTACACAGACTAAAAATGTGTACAACATGAAAAATGACTTTATAAAAAATCATGACAAGTTGAGTAAATGACAAAACCAGAGAGATGATTTGTAGAATGTAAACAAGGAGTTCTCAGAACACTTGGGTGGGAGCGGAGATGAAAAAACAAGTCAAAATCTCGAAAAGAATTAACAAAGCAGAACAGTTTAAACCCAATGGTCAGTTCATAATCAAATTTTCTCTTACATTTTATGTGATACAGTGTGATTTTAGAATTGTGTTTTTTTTTAATTAAAAAAAGGTGGGTAAACAGTAGAAGGTCAGAATAATTCAGAACACATTAAAACTGTGGAAATGTCTAATTATAGGTGACTGAATTTTTTTTTAAAGTTTGTCCTTGGATCTCCACTTTCCAGAAGGTTTTGACTTAATGTAAACTGAGTTCATAGCTGTCAACAACTTAATTATTCTTCTCTTGAATACATGTCTGCAGAGTTGCATTCAAAATACCGAGCTTTGTGCGACATCACAAGAGAAAAAAAAAACTTGATGTTATTTTTAAACAAGTGTACAAATACCTCCAGTCGAATTTAAAAGTGGAGGCTGAGAATAATGGACCATTAACGCAAAGCCTTGGGGAAAGGACTGATGAACGGGTCACATGATCAGGTAAGCACGAGGGAGACGTGATACCATACCTGCTGTCAATGGCCAACAAGTGATCTTTGTTTCTATTTGAATAACTCACTCAGTTTGTGCCACATCACCTGGGAACAAGGTCTTTTAAAACGAAAATAGGCACAGAGAGCCCATTATGCCTTTCGAAATTAAAACACACGAGACTCAAGAGGCACCATTGCTGTCCAGATGGAAAAGAAAGGGCTGCACTACTGTCTGCAGGGCAGAAGTTGTATTTAAAAGTATCAATTAGAATGTCATTATCACCTGATTTCAAAGCTTCAGATCTTCCCACTTGCAACCCATTCCCAACCAATACTTGGTTAAAAAAAAAGATCGAGGTTTAAGGAGCCGAATATCTAGCAAAACGCTGAATGCACAGTAACAGGCACGAAAACTTAGACATGATCAAGGTCTCACTCAAATGAAGATTGAGGATCCTGCACGACACTTGGCCAGATTCGCATTCTAGCAGGTGGTGGAGGGCAGTGGTGAAGGAGAGGAAGGTGGGGTCAGAAGCAGGACTTTGGAAGTACAAGGAAGACCTAAAGGAAATGCAGTGGTTGGCGGGGCTGTGGATGGGGGAGGAGCACGAGGGAGATGGCGTTTTAAGGAAGATCATTCGGGATTTCTGAGATGATGAATTGTTCAACATAGCTCAGATGGGGGTTTTCAACAGAAGAAAACTATACCATGGTCAGGTTTAGCCTCAGCGGGAAAGAGGTACCAAAAATTACCACTGGGAGGATTCCTCCAAGGTTTGATTTAAATTTATTTTAGAGGTCACAATATCCTTGGCTACTGGGTTAATTGGTTGACTTTCATCTACAATTCTTTTCCCCACTCCCTCCCCTCCTCCACACTCCCTGCCTCCCATTCTTGGTCTTTTCGCTTCCTCTGCTTCGCCCCTCCCTTCCCCATCTCCTCCCCTACTTGGTTCTCGGGTTTTGAACGGCCAGTCGTTTCCCCGCCAGATGCTGAAATTGCAAATTCTCATTCGAGCTGAGATGGTGGCCAAGTAGTGGGGTGGCCACCCAGGTGGATGTCAGAGTGGAACAGACGCAGGTGACTCCATATGCTCAAACTGTAGCTCAGCCAAGGCGGAGGAGGCAATGAGACAACATTGAAGAGGTAGAAAAGGCCTCTCCATTATGCGTGCAGACACACACTGAAGCTGATTTCAATGTTATTATGAGACAGCATATGAATAGCAAATAATCTGGAAACCTCAGAGGAAATCATGAATAGGATGGGAAAACAGCCCATGCCAAACAATTGTCTGGCTGTAAATTTGATCAGCAATAAGATCTTGATGAAAAATTATTACACCGAACTAGAACATGCAAAATAACTTCTTCAGTTATATATATTTACCTCCTATAGGCACCACAAGACCCGCTGAGTTCCGCTAGCAATTCTGTGGTTTTACATGGAGTCTGCTGTACAGGTAAATACTTTTGAATACAGCCACAAAGGACATAATTTGGTACTTTTTAAAAAAAAAAAAATCAGGGCATGGTCATGATGGAAGAAAATGAGGAGAAAATAAAGTACATTGATGTGGTAGCACTTGCAAAGCGTTTCAAGAAAAAGTTGGGAAGTTGGAAAAGTTGGGGGAATGCTCCTCAAAAGCTATCTCGGTCAAGATGCGGCAGCAAGACCATTAGCTTTGCACAGCTTAGGGCAGTGTACAGACTACTTACGTTGGCGTCCTGGATAGCTGACCACAAGTAGGTGTGATGGCAGGGTTTTGGAACTTTGTGTACTGCTTTAAAAGTGAAGTGCTTACCAGAGTTCACCACCTCCCACCATCATGTCTCATCACTCGGTTCTTTCTTGTGCCCCATGAGGAAGGGCTCATGAAGGAAACATTGGGAATATGTATTTATCTCCTGTGGACGCTGCAATTCCAGCTGAGTTCCTCTAGGGATTCCCGTGTTTTGATTTCTTTCCTTCCACCACCATTCATCCATCTCCTACCACTGCTTTCTCCTTCAGAGTTCCCACCCTCTTAGATATTCCACTTAAATTATCAAAAATACTTGACTTTAAATACCCTGTCCTTTAGTAAACCCATGGTTCACATTCACTTCAGGCACCACCAGTGAAATGATTCGAGAGGCACCGAGCAAAATGTTCTTTTATAAACTGGAGTTTCCAATTACAGGTAAAACAGCCGGCTTCCATTGCTCAGATTTTTTTTTTTGAGAAGCTTGTACACAGTCTTCAAACGGCAGCTGGTTTCAGTTTAAAAGAAATCAGTCTCCAAAAGCCTACGTGTGTGCACACACGCACACAATAGTCAAGGATATGCTTCATGACCATAGCTGGGAGGAGTACCATCATTTGTGGTTTGCGATAATAGAAATGTCAACAATTATAAATCTCAAATACTGGCCTCTGCACAGATGACTTCAGTGTAAGGAGTATTGCTTTATCTGCTTATAGTAGCAACCTATTTTGTATTGCTATAGTAATCAGTGGAGTTGCTTCTGTTCCAAGGGCCAAGAGGGCACAAACTCACCTCGACCCACTGTCAAGTTTATAGTGTTTGATGTTTGTAAAGATAGGTAGGTCACGCTTGAAACTCAAATATCATAAAACTAAATTAAAACTTGTTCATCAGTCATCTATTGAGAAACTACAGTGGAAAGTGCATTTGGAACACCGAGCAAAAACAGAATTAGACTTGGCTTAAATGTTCTCCACACCTGCATTGCTGGGATGCTCAGCTAAGGCCAAGGAATAAAGAATGGATATGTGAACAGGGGAATGTAGAGGTACTAATTCAAACAGCCCATCAAACTCACCCCCAAACTGGTTTGTTTGCCTCTACATGTATAAAGTTTGTCCTGTACAAGTTCCTGAAACCTCAACCCTTGGGACGGTGCCAGAGATGACAGTGGAAAACATTGCCGGGGAGGTGGTGGAAGAAGCTGGCACAATAGACTTTGAGATAGGCACATAGATGTAAAAAAAAAGATGGTAACGAGTGTGAGGGAGGGAAGGGTTAGATTATTGTGGGCTAGGTTTACATAGATTAGTATGCATCTTGTGGGCTGAAAGGCCAGTATGATGCTGTAATGATTTATGCAATGCATACCTTACTAAAGGTTGAAAGCAAGCATACATCCATTTTCATACACACCATACACCACCTTTAACTACCAACAAGATTCAAAGCCCTTACAAGAGCGTACTTCAAATGCAGCTCAAGGTCATGCCTCATGTCTTCTTCCACTTCAAGACTAATGATGTGTTTTAAAATGTCAAAGTGGCTAATTATGTCAATTATTAACAGATTTTTAACATTTTAAATAGTTTTCTATCACAAGAACTGATTTTAGTTCCTGGTCAAGGGAAGTGGGTGGGACAGAGAATATATTGCCCAGTTCGTAACGAAACAGGAGTTTTTATTTTCTACCCAGAACTGGTAGTTAATGGGAGTTCATAACAGGATTAAATAATGGGTGATGGGTGTGAAGGGAAAGGAGAATTAAAATGACAACTAACTCGAAGTCTGGAGTAGCTGATGTAGACCGAACAGATCGGTCTTTGGACTTGGCTCCCACTGCTTTAAACTCCACCTGTTGTCAAGTCAAGTTTATGGTCATCTGATTGCAGAAGAATCCTGCAACTAAATGCCTGTCAATGCTGGGTGGACATTCAGAAGAGGAAGTCATTTGGGCAGAGGGATCATCATATTTTCAAGGTTTCAGAGACAGACATTAAATTCTTTCCTTCAAACCCCATATCCTATCTGAGAATCGCCAAGAATGCTCTTCCCTTTGAGCATTACTTTATAATATTCACGGACAATATTAAACCATCTTTGAAACCTCCCTGACTAATTCAAGTTTATTTTCATCTGACTGAACAAGTACAACATGACGAAACAAATGGTCCTCGGTGCAAAACATGCAAACACAAAACCAGAAATAACACACATACAGACAAGCAATACACATGGAGGAGAAGCATTCAGATATGCAAAAAAATATTGTTTCATCAACTTGAGAGTCTCGAATGGGTGGCATCATCGTCAACACTCACCATTGGCAGAGTGAGATAAAAAGCTACTGAGAACATCACTACATCCAAAACAGTTCTGTAAACAAGCTGCATGGCACAAATATTAATTTAGACATACAGTAACAGGCCCTTTTGGCCCACGAGCCTGTGCTGCCCACTTACACCCAATTGACCTACAGCCACGGTAAGTTTTTGAACGGTGGGAGGAAACCAGAAAAACCTGAAGGGAACACACGCAGACACAGGGAGAGCGTGCAAACTCCTTACAGACAGGGCCAGATTCAAACCCTGGTCACTGGCTCTGGAACAGCGTTGTGCTGTAATTATATTACTCAATTAGTTAAAAATGATTTTGCAAATCACAGTTAAAAAAAAACCTCATTTAAGTTTGCTCGGCTTAAGAATTGGGCTGCGACCTTGCCCAACTTGTACAAATTCATTGTTAAAATTCACTGTTCATTTCGGGCATGATCCATTTCTGTTGGTGGCAAAATGAGGCTGATATAAAGTTCACTCCCAGTCCTTGCTGCTGAGAAATGATTTGCATCCATTCCAGCGCTGTGCCTGATCTGGCCAATGCAGCTGAGCGAGGACATACTTGACAGAACATAGGAGAAAGATGATGTGCACCTTATACAACTTCGGTTGATTTCCATGCACCTGCGATTCAGGATATTTCTTCCCCAATTTTAGTTATTACACATCAAGAATTTAGTAAAGATGTCACTATATGTTTTTTGTTTTGTTTTTTTTTTTAATTTTTTTATTTTTCACACCATAAATCACATTAGCCATGATATACACTATTTCTTTTTCACACATATACAGTGACTTTTTCTCCCCCCCCCTTTCCTCCCAAACCACACCCCCACCCCCCCCTCTCATCCATTTTAGGTATACAATCTAGGTTGCATTAAGCCAGTCAGACAATGTTGTCATTCAACAAAATTACACCAGAAATTCTACTGAGTCCATTCTTTTCTTTCCTTCTCCTTCCATCAACTTAGGTAATGTTTGTCCCCGGTAGGTTTTCGCTATTGTATTTAATGTAAGGCTCCTATACTTGTTCAAATATTTCAATATTATTTCTTAACCTATATGTTATTTTTTCTAATGGAATACATTTATTCATTTAAATTTAGTAGTTTCTTCCTTTTAATTTGGTTATGTATTCCATTAATATTTAAAGACATATAGTTCAGCGTAGCCCTTTTATATTTTGTTTATCTTCTCTTTCCGTTTTTCCATCATTACCTTTCCTCCTTTTCCATTTCTGTTTTCTTATTTTCAACTCTTTATAAGACAACATTCCTACAACATCCAACATTTTCCTTATTCTCCTATTTCTATCTTATTTATCCCCAATCTCCCCTTCACCTCCTGAGTTGTCCTTTATCCCTTGTCGGACAACCACATCTCCCCTCTCCATTTGGATTTGCGAATCCACTCGCAAGCGTCAATTGATTTTGCGGTGACCGCTATTTCCCCCCACCCCGCCTCCCCCAGAAAAGATTTCACTTTTCATATGTCACAAAGGTCACTCTTTTAATTCCCTCCTTATTCTCTCTATTCCATTACCTTCCCTTATTAATTCTTGTCTATACTATCTATATTTTCCTCTAAGTACAGATACATTCATGTATGCTCATTGTCTCTATTCACTCTTATACCTCTTTACCCGCATACATATCAATCGTGATCATTTTTACTCTCATTACCCGTCTTCCTCCCTCAGTCTATTTTTGTAATTGTTCTGCAAATTTTCGTGCTTCTTCTGGATCCGAGAATAGTCTGTTTTGTTGTCCTGGAATAAATATTTTCAATACCGCTGGATGCTTTAGTATAAATTTATACCCTTTCTTCCATAAAATCGCCTTTGCTGTATTGAACTCTTTTCTCTTCTTTAGGAGTTCAAAATTTATATCTGGATAAATGAAGATTTTTTGCCCTTTATACTCCAGTGGTTTGTTGCCCTCTCTTACTTTTTCCATTGTCTTCTCCAGTACCTTTTCTCTTGTAGTATATCTTAGGAATTTTACTACAATAGATCTTGGTTTTTGTTGTGGTTGTGGTTTAGAGGCCAATACTCTATGTGCCCTTTCTATTTCCATTTCTTGCTGTAGTTCTGGACATCCTAGGGTCTTAGGGATCCACTCTTTTATAAACTCCCTCATATTCTTGCCTTCTTCATCATCCTTAAGGCCCACTATCTTTATGTTATTTCTTCTGTTATGGTTTTCCATTGTATCTATTTTTTGAGCTAGTAGTTCTTGTGTCTCTTTAGTTTTTTTATTAGATTTCTCCAATTTCTTTTTTAAGTCTTCTACCTCCATTTCTGCTGCTACTGCCCGCTCTTCCATCTTGTCCATTTTCTTTCCCATTTCTGTTAAGGTCATCTCCATTTTATTTATTTTCTCTTCTGTGTTGTTTATTCTTTATCTTAAATCCTTAAATTCCTGTGTTTGCCATTCTTTAAATGACTCCATGTATCCTTTAATAAGAGAAAGTATATCCTTTATCTTGCCTTTCTTTTCTTCTTCTATTTCCCTGTACTCTTCCTCTTCCTCTTCTTCTTCCTCTGGGTTGGCCATCTGTTGTTTCTTTGGTGCCCTTTCCTTCTCTTCTTTCTTGTTTCCATTGTCTTCTGTGGTCTCTTCTTGCTGCAGGTGTTCTGCAGCTGTCGTTGCCGGCTGTGGAGATCGACTCCCCAGCTGGTCCCCCCTCCCGTCGGTGTGTTTTTTTTCATTCGCATCGCGCATGCGCGGTTGCGCACTTTTACTCGGCTCTGCGAGCCATTTTTGTAGTCCATTATTTACCGACCTGAGGGAGCGGGTTTCTCTCTCCGCAGCGGGCCTCTTCGGACAGGTAAGGCCTTCACCTTTTTCCTCCTTTGTCTTCTCTTCCTCTCTTCTTACCGTTGCTTTCGATTTTTCTTTTTTTGTCGCCATCTTCTTTCCACCTTTATACTCACTTTTCTGTAACTTTTATTTCTGTGCCTTTGTGTTTTCCTTTGTTTTTCCCGACTTTTCACCGTCCGGCCACTACTCCATCACGTGACTCCAGATGTCACTATATGTTTTAAAAAAATTGTGACACTGCTGTAATGGAAGCACTTCTGCTGGTACAAACCCACTATCTGATAATATCTGATTTGATTAACAGTCAGATACCAAGACAGAATACAATACAGGGAGACCCATTCCTACGTCTGTCTTTTAAGTCAAATTTGTAGACAAGTTGGAACAGGTGCATGCGGTTCTTATTCAGCATCAGTTAGTCAAACTTTTGTCTTAATACTGCGAAATAAAGAAAAAGTTCTTAAAACAGTCTAGATAGAAAAAAATCATGATTAAAAGTTCATACTTATTCTCATTCCATCGATGACTTGCATACCAGAAGGAGCACATTCGTGAACTGGGGGCACAATTTGTTCATAAGTACAAGTTGTCCGTAAGTCAGACGTTCATGACCTAGGGTCTCCCTGCACACAAAATAGGTCCACTTTTCCCTTCTGTGGTGCCACTAGCATTGCCCGGTGCCCCAACAATAAGAGATAGAATCAAAGGAAAATCCTTTCAGAGACAGTCTCCGTGGATTTACCTCCAGCGTTACCACAGACTCTACACCTGCACAGACCTCCAGTTTGATCCACTGGCAAACCCAAGCTCCCAGGTTCAATCCTCCAATATGATCAGGACGCTTTTCAGTGCCTCCTTGCCCTCAGCACCTTCTCGCATCACGGTCCCAATAGCCGATTCCCACGAGCCCACCTCTAGCAGCCCACAGCCTGTGCAAGTCCTTCAGCTGCTGTGGTCACCTTCCCTGTTGGGTCATCTCCCAGGCTTCTCCTTCTCAACGAGGCAGTATTCTCCCACTCTCATGCCAAATCCTGTACCGACGATTTCCTAATGTCTGCATCCACCCGTGGTCCAATGCAAAGCATGGGTGCTGCCATCTTGGGCGATGAGAACACCTTTGAGAATGTGCTTGAAGAATTTCCACCACCACCTGGCAATCTTCTACCATGAAGGAGATGGTGAGTAGACAGCCCATTTTGAGAGTCTGGTGTCAGCTTGCTAAATGAGAGGTCCGCCCCATCCAAAGGCAGCTGAACATAATCAACTCAATGCTGGGTTGATGGCTTGGCAAAGAATGCAGATATTGGTTCACTTCCCCTGCTTGGGAGTAGATTTGGAGGAATTTTTGTTGGTATCTTTCTTGCACTTCAGTAGGTAGCCCCCGCCAAAAATATGTGGAAACGTGCGGGGCACTGCTGCCAAGATTGAGGTCTTTTCATTCATAGATTTTTATCCTCCAATCACCAAAGAATGTGCTGGCACACTCAAGGTGTACATCCCATCATCAATATTTGCTGGTGATGACAGGTAGCTCCCAAAATATGGAAACTAGTCCAGGTTTTCTGGCTCCTCGGGGTAATGCTGTGCCGTGGGGCCAAGATGGTGAAGCACCTTTGTTTCGTACATGTTTACAGCAAAGCCTAGTCTCCTGCACACATAAATAAATCCAATGGGAAATGGACATTTTTATTAAGGGCTGAATCACCTTCAGCTGGCAGAAGAGCAGCATGGAACAAGTACATCTGAGACTCATTTTCCTTTGCTGCTTGGGCAAGTTATTCAGACTGGAATTTGGAGCATTTCCCATTAACAGTGAAACTGCTCCTCAAAGAACAATGTAGTGAATTTGAACTATTTAATGATGTGATCTGAACTGGTTTGAGAAAGCAATTTCTCTTCCTGACTTTAATCTTTTCTTTGAATATAGTCTTTAAAGTCAACACATATATAACAATTAATAAAAACTTAAATACATAATGATTTATATGACAAGAAAAAAACTACAGAAAAAAACATTTAAAACCCCAACTAATCCCTCCCTCCCAACCCTACTACCCCGACTAAAAAAACATAAATTACTATAATATACAGTGAACATAATTATATATTGAATTGGATTGCTTCAGAAGACGCTCAAAAATTTTTTTTAAAACATTTCTCAAAAAAACTATTTTTTTTTAAGGAAGACTTCTCCAGTCTCGAGGATTCAGAGGAGTTATTTATAATTTCGAGCATACGAGCTTCACATCTGTTAAAAATATCGAATATTTACCCCTCAAATTATATGTAATTTTTTTTCTAATAGAATACAACTTTGAACCTCTTTGCCATCTTCCTAATGTCAACAAAACATCTGATTTCCAAGTAACATCAATACCTTTCCTTGCTATCAGCAAAGCTTGGTTTAACAAATTTCAATTGAAAATCTGATAAAGATAATTTAGAAGTTGTATTCTCAAAATTCCCCATCAACAATAATTCAGGATTCAATAGAAAAACAACACCTGCAACCTGTTGTAAAAACCTACTGATAGAAATCCAAAAAGGTTTAACTTTTGAACAAGACCATGTAGAATGAATGAAATTTTCAATATCTTCTCTGCATCTAAAACACTGAGTATAGTGAAGTAAACTGACTTTAATCTTGCTTGATTTGAAAATCCTACCAAGTGAACTTTCTGAATGCAATCTTGCTCTTTATTTTGGGAACTTTTGGTTGAGGCAAAATGTTTTTCATACCAAGAGGTTCTAACAAGTTAGATGCTAAATAAACTATTTACTGAAACCTCATTGTGTTAACTCATACATGCAATGTACAACTTTAAGTTAATTGTTGAACATCACTTTTAATTTAGACATATCACACCGTAATAGGCCCTTTTGGTCCAGGCCGCCAAATTAACCTACGACTTGGACATTTTGACCCGGAGGGTGGAAACCAGGAAAAACCCATGCAGACCCAGGGAGAACATACAGGGAGAACTCCTTACAGACAATGTGGATTCGAACCCCAGCCCTGATCACTGGCGCAGTAACAGCGTTTTACTAACCATGCTGCAAATCTAGAAAAGCCAACACCTGGAAAATGATCAGGGTTTACAGTCAGACGTAGTCACTCCACATGCAAGCTGTTTCAATAGACAATTAGTATATTTTACAGATGTAACTCTGTTCATCTAAGTAAATAATACATGAAAGTGTGGTTTGTGTAAATGCTTTCATATGGAAGAGTGGGAATTTGACTCCTGTCCAGATATAACCGTGGCAAGTTTCCAATAATAAAAACATTAGTTACGACATTGAACTTGGTCATTCAGTTGATCTAATTGATGGTGATTATCCCCCACATCATCATACCATAGATATAATAATTTATCATAACTAATATACATCATCTGTAGTGGTCCGTACATGGGGAAGCATATGGGTCCACAAAATGGCTGTTTAACGCGGTGACCATGTAGATCTGGGGATGACACCGGCTGTCGTCCCAGATGACCTCTGCACAGCAGGAAGATGGGAAACTCTGGCGGGAACGCCAGCCAATCCGAGGCCGGCGCTCCAATGACGCAAGGACCTGATGACAGCGCCAGGGGCCCATACAAGCGCGACAGCCAGAGCAACAAATCAGTCTTGTTTTCCAAGGCTTTGGTGTGTGTGTCGTTCTTCTCCATGCTCACATAGTGTGTGCACTACACACCGACATTTTAATAAATTGCTTGTTAGTTTCAGCACCTCTCTGATGGTCTACTCCATTCCTGCTCCTTATCTTAGCTGTGTTTCATAATATCCACTCACCCAATACAGTTGTCCAATCACATTTAAAAGCAAAAGCAACATTCAAAATCAATTTTAAAAGAAACAGGATGTTTCAAATTTATTAGATTTAATGCAGTTCGTCCCAGCAATTTTTAACCATACGTCTATTCCAATGTATCAAAAATAACACATTGGTAGCACTTCAAAGGAATTTATTTGGCTGGAAATTACCAAATTATAAAGAGTTTTCGTGAAAGAGGTTGTTAAAATGTAAATGTTTTCCACACATTAAATAACAGGCTCTTGCTGTCATATCAAGGAATAATTCTTCTCTCAAAGGGTTAAAAAAACCCATGTGAAACAATGACACTCATTACAAAACTGGGTGTGTTGTATTGTTAAAGCAGCCTCATTTACGACCGGAAAAATATACTGCACATTTCATTGTGGAAAGTGTGCTGTGCTGTACAAAGGCCCATTCAGAGAGGTGTGGCAGTCACAGGCCAAGGACTGGTGCCAGAGAGTCAAGGAAGACATGGCTAAGGTTGGAGCAGGTGGAGGGGGTGGTAATAGAGGAGGCAGAGATCAGACCTTGGGTGATTTGCAAGGAAAATCAGACACTCAGAATATTACACAATACAAAACTAAAACATTTATTTTGTCATTGTATGCAGGTTTTTTTAAAAAAGGAAAGGCTTGTGGAGATTGTGTCATTTCATTGAACTGTCAAAGGTATTGGAAAGATATTCTAGGTCACAGGATTAAAGCTATGTGACCTCCACAAAATATACAGGTATCCAAAAAATGTAAACAAAGTCATTAGTTTAATACTTCTGCATACCATACATGTCGATCCTCAAAATTTAAAAATGGTGCCTTAAAATCAGGGTCGTCTTACACGCTACGTCTAATATCCAAACTTTGACAGCAAAGACTTGACGGCACTGCCATCTTCCCACTGGCTCTGATGCAATCTTGTTCATGTCCTGTTAGTTATCTAGAATTTTCAGGACTTCCCCCGTGGGGACCATCCGTCCAGTCCGACTGCCATCAGCTCCATACAGTCTTTAAGCAGCCTGTTACTGGGGCTGACAACAGTTTATTTTAAAAACAACTTATAAAATTAAAATCTTTACAAATTTGGTATTAAATTATTGTGATTGCTTTTAACAGCATCCACTGGTCAGTGTAACTGGCAGTGGTAACTGCCAGATTTTAAGGGGGAGGGCTGTCATGTTATACCAAGGCTTTCACTCAAAACCTACATTTTAGATGGAAATTCTGGGGTCGTCCTATACCCCAGCATATACAGTATTCATTATCCGTGTTGAAGATGGCACAATAAATTCAACAATTCATCCACAAGATTAACCCAGTTGCCATGGAAGGTTCAGCCATGTCTGTTCCAGAGTTTTCACAGATAAACAAAATTGAAGCAAGATGATGGTCTCTTGCTTTCCTGGTGTAATGTTGGCAAAAAAAAATAGTATGAATTGGTTCAAAGGGGAAATAGTGTGAAACGTTACTCCGATTTGAATACATCATCTTCAATTCGTAGCATTTAAATAAAGCTAATTTCCTTTCATTTCAAAATCATATTTAGAACCTCCTCCTTCCCTTGGGCTGGAAAATTACCTGCACCCACTGCAGTTCCGTGGGTTCTGGTGCTTGAAAAGGGGCAGATTGAGAGAGGGCATTTATCTTTATCATACAAGGCCCATCTTTTTGATGTTTTAATGGTCTCTAAAGTAGCAACATAGTTCATTCTCGGAGGTGAACTGTTATGAACTAACAAGCCTTTTTTTTCCTTTGGGACTAAAGGGACCTTATTAGTACTAACAAAGGAACAGCAATGGAAAATTCACCTGACAGTGATAAATTCAAAATAATAGTTTTCATTAAACTATCAAATAACATAACATTTCTTATCTCTAAACAACTCTGAATTTAATGCCACTATCCATAAATATACTGTGTGTGTGTGATTCAAGTCCCACTCAGAAAAGTCCATTTTTAAAACTTCAACATCATTTTAGTCTTTCTTGAAGGTCTTAAATTCTCAGTTCAGAAATAATTATAAAGAACTTTTAATCACATCTTCTGGCCTCTTTACTCACAATTCTCTTAATGAGATGCCTTGAGAGATACTCTTTAAATAGAAGTGACCATCTTTTGAGCCACCAATGTACCTCCTGTGAAAAGGAGAATACAATTCCTGTCTGCCCTGATCAAATCTTCTTTTTACTTAAGATTTTGGAATCTGTTTTCCATACCAAAAATATCTGCCCTCTTTTCAAAGAGGCAGCAAATGTGGCTATTTTTTTTTTCATGATGAATTCAGGAACCCAGACAAGGGTTAAATGAAGTGGCCTTACAAAAATGGACCCAGAAGAATTCTATCCTCTTGTCCAAAGAGACAGCAAAGTGGTCTTCCTTATTTCAAAAGCCACTTATTCTGTGTTCCCCTTTTCCCAGGAGTAACACACAACAGTACCTATTCTTGTAACTGCAATTCAACCCTATCTTTCACAAGGTTCCAACCCCTGTGTCGCAGGGCTTTGACTTCTGTACTCTCCAAACTGAACTGATTCAAAAATATCTGAATTCGATAATATATTCATCAAATCATGTGACAGTTACATCATCAATGAGGTCATCCCCAATTCTTGGAAACCACATGACTATCAGTTTTATTGTGTTCATTTTACAATACCATTCCATATCCATGACAACTTCTGACCTCATCTCTGTTCAAGAGGCTAAAGTGCTTTTGTTTAAAAACAGATGGTTTCCTCAACAGTTCTTCTTGAGTACTTAGATACTTCAGTTTTTAATAAAGCAAACACTCCATTGTTCTTAAATAATTAAGGGCCACTTCAGATCCATTAGCTCTGTCTTTCCAAGATGCTGAACTCTGAGAATGAACTCTCTTCTGAGTACAAAGGTTCTCTGTAAATGTGCTGCGACCCTGACAAGCCCACAAATAACTTTCGAAGAATACATGTACAATATTTTAATTCTATAATTTACTAAGTCATTTTTATAAGAAATGCAACTAAATATTACTATTAACATAGCTCCATAATAGCACATGAACAAGAACATCTGTGTTTTGCAACTCCACAACCATAGTTTGGTGCTGTGAGGATCAGAGTAATGAACATATGATTCCTCAACACCCATATCCAAAAGGATAGGCCTTTTAAATTTGTAGGCTTCCTGGATTAATCTTATTTTGATTCAGGAACCAGTTCCTGGCACTTCAAGCAGATGGACAATTCCACAACTAACCATTAAAGTGCATTAGACATCATAAATGGCAGTAGCAAATTTGCAGACGTCAGATTCTTAGAATCCAACCTGTGTAACATTTCAATTCCCCTCTCCGTTCAGAGGAAGGATTATTCTTTATTTCAAATTTCAAGAATAAAGGCAGGTCTCTGTAGAACTCTCCTCAAGCAGCCCTTGGGTATGATATCGTCTCTTTACAGAATTACATTGTTGTTGTAAACCAAAACAAAACATAGCCAGAATTCTGATCAGGCTGCTTTCACCATGTGACTTTGATCCAAGGTTAGGTTAAAAGCAGAAAATTGATAGATTTCAATTTACTCAGTGGAGAGCCATTAAACAAGGTTGTAATTACAACATGCATCTTGAACTGCAGAATAACAGGGACTAGCTAACATGAGGCACCTTGTCCCAGAAATTAACTGGGACAGGGACCAGTGGAAAAAGAAAACTGTCAGCTTGCCGGCATCAAATAACATTACTTCACACCGGGGATTAACCACCTCGACCCCTACTCATATCCCCAGCATCAGCTGACACTGGTGTGTCGACAAAACCAGTGGAAAAGGGAGATCAAAGTCACCCATTTCCAGTCGAAGGTGGAACACTCCAATCCCCAGGAATGAGTTGTGTTCAGCGGAAAAGCAATTGGTGTCCCAGTTAAGGGGGGGCCCCCCAGTGGAAACAACACAAAGGGCTCCCTATCCCGGGACACTGCACAGCCAATTAACTGGGGTGCCAGTGGATTAGGGACTACATTTAATCCACAAACTACAAAATCCAAACATGTTCAACAAATCACTTCCCCTAATTCACTGGCACCCCAGTTAAATGGCTGTGCAGTGTCCTGGGATAGGAAGCTCTTTGTGCA
This sequence comes from Narcine bancroftii, assembly GCF_036971445.1. Taxonomy (NCBI): domain Eukaryota; kingdom Metazoa; phylum Chordata; class Chondrichthyes; order Torpediniformes; family Narcinidae; genus Narcine; species Narcine bancroftii. Next base: position 7,112,644 of record NC_091475.1, on the reverse strand, counting down.
GTTTCCACTGAGCCACCCTTAACTGGGACATCACTCATCCCCGGGGATCAGAGAGTTCAACCTTCAAATGGAAATGTGAGACTTTCTGCTGTCCCTTTTCCACTGGTGTTTGCATCAGCAAACACTGGAGATATGAGAAGAGGTAGAGGTGGCTAATCCCTGGTGAGAAATGACATCAGTTGACGCCAGCATTCGAACAGTGTTCTTTTTCCACTAGTCCCTGTCCCAGTAAATTCCCAGTTAATTCCTGGGACAGGGTGCCAGTGGAAAAAGGGCTACTAGTTTTTAGTATCCTCACAACAGTTTCTCAATCAAAATAAAAATGACATCAGATTTACGCAATCTGGTAACTTACAAGCCAATCCTACAAAGAAATATTTCGCCAGTGGGGAAAAAAACCCCAAGTTAAGCAGGTAATCCCCAAGTCATGTAAAAGTTCCGTTCCTGAGAACTGTTCCCAAGTGGATTTTTCCACAGGGCAGAAATCTGATTTCTGGAGTAATCTCCATCATATCACAACATGCAATAATTATTTCATTTCATTGAATAGTCCTTCACTTCCGCCTATAATTAAACTAACGAAATACACACTGCAGCCAATCATTAATGAACATCATAAAACATTTGATCATTACTACCAGCTTTTAACAACGTATGGGCAAATTTGCACAAAGCTAGGGTTTTTTTAAGACTGGTCATTTATGACCAGGGATTCCCCCTGCACATTATTTATTATTCAGAATCAGAATTTACAGTCATGGACAGGTCATGAAATTCAGTGAGAATTAGATTGTGCAAACAAATCATAAACCAGAACAAAATCTTTGTTAACTAAAAACTCAAATTAACGAGTCTCCCTGGGCCCACATGGGCTTCTGTCAGGTATTCCCCCACATCCCAAAGAACTGTATGTCCGTCAGCATTATTTGCCTACTATAATTTGCCCCAAGTGTGTAGGTGAGCGTCAAAATCACTAGGAGGGGAGGTGAAAGAGAGAAATTGATGGGAATGCAGGGAGAATAAAATAGGCTAGCATTGGACAGAGAGGGCATAATTAGAACAGCCTCAGTGGGCCAAAGAGCCTGTTTCTCAGTCATTTTATGACACTGATAAACTCCCACTATTCCACATGCATTGAGTTCCCGTTCCAGTCAGTGATAAAGTGAGCCTGTTCCACCATTCAATGAGATTGCAGCTGATCTGTGACCCACCACCATAGCAATGATTTTTCACAATATTTCTACATTACAGGAAAAGTTTAAAAAATGTGAGTACCACACGCAAGGGTAAGTGAGTGGTCAGTCTTTTTCCTGGGGTGGGACAGTCCAAGAGATGGTTTAAAGAAAGAGGGAAAAGATTTAAATTAAAGATAGAAATGTGGCATTTAAAAGATATTTAGGATGGGAAAGCCTGAGCCATATGGATCTAGCTTTCCTGGTGCATGGATGAGTCAGGCCAAAGAGCTGTACAGCATTAAAACACTCATACGAAGATCCTGAGAAATGCATTTGAATTTTAACAAATTAGCTGAACAAAGCTGAAGCAATGCTTAAAGAACTAAAACTGCTTCCAGCACATTGCTTCAGAGAGTAAATAAAATATGAACCAATTGCAAAGGCCTCTTTGAGACAATGGATCCGAAAGAAATCAATTCGGATTTTGCTCCAACTTCCTTGAGGATAAACATCAGATGATACTCATTGTTGAAATGTATACATGAAAACTTTGTGCAAACTACAAAAGGTCAGCTGGTATCAAGGAAGGATTTACCAGTGAATTAAAGGAAGTAAAGAAAGATAGGTGGAAAACATTTTGATTATGTATTTTTTCAACTAAGCACCTCAGTAGCCGAGATTCTGACCTCAGAATCTTTGTTAAAATGCTGCAAAGAGGCAAAAGCATCATGGTGTCTTTGCCGCTCAGATCCTCCCATGAACTTTGCCCTCTAGTTTTCGACCACCATCCTTGGAAAAAGAACGTGACCATCTACTTCATCAAAATCTCTACAGTCTCCTTCGCTCCAGGGAAAAGAGTCCCAGCCCATCTAGTCTCTCCTTATCATTCTGGTATCATCCTTGTGAATCCCTTTTTTGTGTTCTGTCTAGATCAGGGGTTCTCAACCTTTTTTTTTTCCACTCACATCCCACTTTAAGTCATCCCTAGGCCATCGGTGCTCTGTGATTAGTAAGGGATTGCTTGTGGTTATCTTTTTTTTTGTAAGTGGGCTTTTTTTTCTTATATATAATATTGTTCACTTTATTAACTCTTCACTCTTTATTTTGGGGGGGGTTAGACTAATTTTAAGTTAGGTTATTAATGTTGTGTAATAATTATTGGGGGGGTTAGTTTATTTAGTTTACCGATGTGGTACTGTAATTTTATTATCTTACTTTTATTCTTTTTAAATGTAATCTTCTATTTTTTCATGTTATAACATCTTAAATAAAGTTTTTTAAAAAAAAGGATTGCTTGTGGGATGTGAATGGGAAGGTTGAGAATCACTGCTCTAGACCCAATTGTTACTGAAATTTTTTGTTTGAGAAAAATTGTCATAGGCCCATTTCCTTTCGAGTTCTGAAACCCTGCACATAACGAGTCAATTGGGTGCGATTAAAACAGTGGTTTTCAAACTTTTTCTTTCCACTGACTTGCCACCTGAAGCAGTCCCTCACTAACCACAGAGCAACTATGGCATAGGGAATACTTAAAGTGGTATGCGAGTGGGAAGAAAAAGGTTGAGAACCACTGGTCTAGTTTAATCACATCCTTCCTTTAGCTAGGTGACGAGAACGATACATAATACATCAAGTCAGGTCTCAGCATCTTCTGCTTGGCATCGATGAATTTTCTCTCAATGAAGTAGCCATGATCAAAAATAAAATTTGAATTTTCATAATCTGTCTTGCTCAATATCACATGAGCTGGTTATTTACTTTCTGTTAACCCTGCTCCTCTAAGTGAGATGGCAAAGGACAGAATACATCAGATTATTTTTGTGATCATCTGGAGAAAACAATCAATTTCTTGCTGGTGTATGGTTTCCTGAATGCATCTTACTCAATTACCCATTACTTCATCTGTCCATCACAGCAATGCTCGTCAGCACAACATTAAACGTACAAGAACAAGGAAAAGTAGAACAGAGGTGCTGTGCCAAACAGCTTCCTCTTGTGCTATTATGAATCTTTCGAAAGGACCTTTGAGTGCATTTCCGCCCGATGAGATCATCATTGATCTAAATGTTGTCCTGGACATTTTCTTGCTTATACCAATGATTCTCCCACACTTTAACGCTGAGAAACCAGGATTTTTTGAATATACCAAATGACTCTGGAGGTGTCACTGGTTCTGTCTGAAACCTCATTTCCTCAAAAGTCAACAACATTACAATTCTGGATCCATGAGCTCAGATCACTCCACTAAGAGAGGCCGCACCTTCAGCTATCAACAAGTTAATTCTGTTCACCTCTTCTCTCCTTCAAAATATTTTTTAAAACTGAATCACTGACAAGCTTTTGGCCGTCAAAACCAGTATCCCCTTCCATGGATTTGATTTTTGTATCAACATCTGCCAAATTCACACCTAAGACACACAGGAACAGAATAAACTTTCTCTTTAACCCAGGGTAATTAAAATAGAAATGCCTTCTGTCATGACTCCCATCGGTATCCGAGCTGAACTCTTTCCAGTTTAGTCTCTGCCATTTTCTCTGAAATACGATGGGAAACATTTAAGACGATTTAATTCCACTGGCTCCTGTGAGATCTGGAACACGACTGGTGTGCATGGCTCAATCTTGCTCAGGCAGACTTCATTTCATTCTGAGACCATCACTCGGACCTGTCCTTCAATTCAACAACCTCCCAAACAGCTCTAATTTTGCTGTCTTGCATATTCCCAAACTTAAATAGATCTTGTCCTTCACAGAACATTTCTTTTAAAGAATAAAAATGTAGACGTTGCAAACCTCCAATGTATTTGCATCCGTTCATTACCCATCACACAATTTTTAACGTTTTTGAAATGATAATGCATTATTTGTTCGTTCACAGCTTTCTAACCCACACATACAGCAGCATTGCTTGAATTTTAGAAAAGAAATTGAGGCAAGAGGCCACTAACTAGAATGGTTGACAACCTAGTTCAATGAAGCTTGTATTTCAAGTAATTCACAACTATAATTTCACCAGTCATTCCTTTGCACAGTCTGATCAAAAATCTGTTGTAATCCGAGATAACTTTTTTCACCATCCATTCTATCATCAAATCTGCAAATTTAACAATGCAAAGGAACAACCCTCCACACCCATATTAACTCCTAGCACCAGGACTATTTTGTATCTAATTGGTTGGCTCACCTTCTGAACCAGCCTAACATGCAGGACCTTGTCAAAGTCCATGTAGGCAATGTCGACCGCCCTCCTCTCACCAATCTTAGTCACCTCTCCAGAAATTCATGACACACGATTAGGGGAAATCAAAGCCACGCTACAACGATCCCCACGTACTGTCGTGTCATTCTGCCTCTCAGAACACCGTCCGGTGACTTCCCCACCACTGAGGTCGGGCTCTGGAGACGATAAAACCACGGCATTGACCACGCATTAGTACCTGACTCTTGACTAACGATGATCAATAGATCTCCGCCAGACCCACCCCACGTTACATCTACTTTTCCACCAGTCTTCATTTGTGAAGACTCAGTTTCAGTACAAATATTCCGGGGGGGGACAGTTTCAGCCACACTGAAAAGACCACTGAAAGGATCCCATTTTCCAAGCAGATGCCCTGAAGTTTTAAATACCATCAGAATCACCCCATTCATCTTTTTTTAAAAAGTTAAATGTATTCCCCCTCGACTCTGCGACATTTTTGTCAACAAGATCATTTAATTCACGTTACGCCCTCCAACTATTTATCCAGCCAAAGTGGTCCGTCTATAATATTGCAGACTAATAGTGTCTCGTTACGTGTCTGCCCCTGGTATTTAATTAATCCACTAATACTTCATATTTAGACAAGTCACATTTTTTAAAAAGTTTTCTTTTGTACTGGACCACTTAAATTCCCAGCTGTTGACACTATTCCGGGAACACACAATGAAACCAACTCAGCTCTCCTCTTAAACGCGAATTGACTTGCCCCAAAGTGCTTTAAAGGTGCTCCATGCACTTTCCACCCTCTATGCAATCTTTCACAGCGAAACAATCCTGTCTCCGGACAGCCTGAACACCATGGCACAGCACAGATTTCCAAACTCCACCAGGATCCAACTCATCAGCTACAATGCTCCCACACTGATCCATTGAACCGCGCGGACGCCCCTCCCACGCAAACTGCTAATTGGGCCAACGGGTGAGGTGCAGCCTCCGATTGGTCCGATGGGTTGTCGATCTCTGCCGCGCGTTTCGCCACGCACTGACGCTGCGCCGCCTAGAACTGCGGGGAAGGTGCTCGGGGGGGTCGAAGTGGCAACAAGTTTTCTCTCCTGTTGCCCTTTTCGGAATGGACGCAGAAAATCTAAAAGTTGCACTCCTTTTGGACTGGTTGATTGAAATGAACAAGAGCTCCCGCATTTTCATTGTCTCCTCATCTTGAAATCAGAATTTATCTTCACGAAATTTGTTATTTTGCAATCATTTACGCAGAAACCAGTCATTAAAATAGTACAAGAAAAAGCTGGTGTCTGTGCTTCATTCAGGAATCTGATGGCAGAGGGGAAGAAAAAGGGAAAGGTCCCATTCTTCTCACTTCATACTCCATTTAGAATGAGAAATTCTTGAACTTTTGTCCACCTTAAGGCAGACAGTCGCCACTTGGTCCAGAGCCCCTCACAGAGACCTGCAGCACCTTGTGTTCCGAGACGGTCTCCCCTCCAAGTCTCTGCCATCAGGCATTCAAAACGTCTTTTTCTTGCACTATTTTATTTAGTTTGTAGAAAGGTTTGTGCTGCGATGTTTGGGCAAAATAGCAAATTTCCTGAAGTGTTCATGACAATAGATTCTGATTCTGAATTCAAGGTGATTATAAAAGCACCCTACCTCAAACAAAAGCTGGGAATCAGTACTTGTTAACAATTATGTGAACGGTGTCCAGATTTCCAGAAGCTATACAAGTGAGGAATATTAAAGCAAAAACAGTGGTCAAGGCTTTGGAGAGAGAGAAAAAAACATTTCGCAGTTTTTGGATTGCCTCAAGAGATCCAGAGTGATCAAGTAAGTAACTTCATGTCCGGGTTGTTCCAACAGTTGATTGATGTGTTAGGAATTAAACACCTCCATACCATCCTGAAACTCAGGGAGCTCTGGAAAGATTTCATTCTACTCTTTAAAAATAGGATGAGGATTTATTTTCTGGAGAATTGGAAAGATTACTGTCATTTGCAGCAAGAGTGTCTGTGCAGGTTAGGTTTCAGCCTTTTTGAAATTGGGTTTGGACGTCAGGTTAGAGGATCTTTAATGTTGTTAAAAGAACAGTGGGTTAGTGAGGATGTACAGTTGGACTTGCTGGATTATGCTTCTAAATTTGAAAGATCGGTTACAAAAAGTGTGGACTTTGGCTCAAGAGAATTTAGAAATGGCTCAGGGTAAAATGACGGGAAAGCTCAAGTGAGGAATTTTAAGACAGGAAGTAAAGCGTTAATTTTGTTCCCAGTGCATGACAATCTTCTTAGAGCGAAATTTTCTGGGCCATACAAAGTGAGATCAAAACTGAATTATGTTAATTATATGATAAACACTCCAGATTGCAGGAACAAAACTCAGGTTTGTCATATTAATATGTTGAAACCTTATTATGAGGAAAAAGGTAGTAGAGAACAGTCTGTATCAGAGGTGCTAGTTGTTGACAGGGTTGGGGAAGTAATGGATCATAAGATTATGGAAACAGAATCTTGTGAGGGTAACCTTAAAGAAACCATGGTTCCTGTGCACCTGTCTTACTCCACCATTTTGGAAAATCTGAAGGAAATCACAAGAACAGAAGCAGTTGCTTTTGAAATATGCAAATTTGTTTCCTGGTGTGCCAAAAAGGATATCAGTGATTTGTCATGATGTGAATGTGGGAGAAGCAAGTCCCATAAAACAATACCCATATAGAATAAACAGTCAGAAGAGTAAATTTATGGATCAGGAGGTGGAATATATGTTGAAAAATTATATTATTAGACCTTTGAACTCAGATTGGAGTTCTCCTTGTGTTCTGGTACCCAAAATAGATGGAAATGTTAGGTTCTGTACAGATTACAGGAAGATTAATTCAATAATTAAAATGGATGCTTATCCTATTGTATTGTATTGATAAAATTGGGAAAGCTAAATTTCTTACTAAGGTGGATTTGTTGAAAGGTTACTGGTATGTGCCACTAACAGAGAGAGGAAGGGTTATTTCTGCATTAGTGACACCATCTTGTTTATATGAATATATGCTACTTTTTGGCATGAAAAATGCCCCTGCAACATTCCAAAGGATGACAAATTTGGCAATCTGAGATTTAACACATATAGATGCTTATATTGATTACTTGCTCACAAAGCGACACATGGGAAGAACATCTGAGGGAATTGGACAAATTGTTTGCAAGATTATCCAAAGCAAACTTACTGTCAATTTAACTAAAAGTGAATTTGGACATGCTACTGTGACATACTTAGGTCATGACAAAGTTGCACCTATTCAGGCTAGAGTGCATGCAATTTCTGAGTTTCCTATTCCTAATGGAAAAAAAAGCAGTGAGAAGGTTTTTAGGAATGGCAGGATATTATAGGAAATTTTGCTGAAGTTGCTCTTCAGTGGGTTGATGAAGGGGAAGAAATTTGTGTGGATGAAATTTTGTCACTGAGCTTTAGAAAATTTAAAGGAGATGCTATGCTATTATCCTGTTTGAAAATCTCCTAATTCTTTAGCAGTGGATGCCAGTTCAGTTTTCATGATGAAATTGACCATCCAGTTGTCTACTTTTCAAAAAAAATCAGTGTTCATCAAAGGAACTATTCCACTATTGAGAAGGAACCGTTGTCTATAATACTTGCTCTGCAGAATTTTGATGTGTTTCTAGGTACCTCTCATGAACCAGCTGTGATATTTACTGACCACAATCCTCTGAATAAAATGAAGAATAAAACAGAAGTTTGCTAAACTGGAGTTTAATATTACAAGAATATGATCTGCAAATTAATTATATCAAAGGTACAAATAATGTAATAGCAGATTGTTTGTCTAGGTGTTAAAAATGAACATGTAAAAATATAAACTCTCAAGATTGGGATACATTGTTATAACATGTTATTTATTGTGTACTGTAAAGCCAGTTTAATTATAACAGAATTTTAACTCGAGAGTTAAAATTCCTTTGCAGGGGAGAGTGCTATGGGATATGTTAGAATATTTAGAATGGGTAAAATATGTCTTTAAAAGATTGTGGGGTTTAGTTTAGGTGAAACTTCACTGAGTAAAACTTCACAAAATGCATCTCATTTAAAATGCAAGAGCTTTGCTGAAATGAGACATTGTGTCACCAGTGACACAAAGAATTTGCAAAGAAAATAGAAATGCTTCAGAAAGAACTTCAAAAGTAAGTGCAAATGTAACATAATGTTGATCATGTCCAGGCTAAGAAACTGTTAAGATTTTTTTGAAAATTGGGTTTGGAGCCTTGGGAGAGGTTTTTTGGTTTTGACAAGCAGAGAGAGGAAAAAACAAACAGGTGGTTTCTCTTTTGGAGAGAGTGAGAAGTCAGTTCAACGGCAGCAGTTGAGGCTGCAAAATGGCGAGCTGGCAGGCTTGTTGAAAAATCCCATTTTGAAGATAGGGAGTGAGTTCTGAGTTCAGTCTGTTCAAATCACTTGTACTCCTTACAAGAGGAAATAGCTGGCTAGAGTGTTTCTCCTGAAATAGGGGAAATAAGAGGAACTCTGTGGTGATCTAGAAGAAGAGGTTATCATCTGGAAAACACATGATACGGCAAGTTTTTTTTGGCAAGACGCTGAAGTGTCTGATTGGAGGAAATCAGTTTGTGCGTGTCCAATGAGCAACAAATATCTCTCTGAGACCAATAAGAACCTTCCTGAGCGGTAGCCATTTAATTTTAAGCACCAGGGCTTAGAGAACCGCAGAAGTCAAACTTACGACAATGCCTCTAAAATGGGTATAATGGTCTTCAAGCTAAAATACGTGAGATAAATCCAGTAGCTGACCAGTTCCTTGCTTTGTTCACTCGTTGAACCTTGTCGGTCATTCAGCAGTGGCTTGTGTTCCGAAAGCTTCTGCTTTTTTCGATTCTGTTGAACAGTTGTACAGTTTCTTCAGTGCTTCAGTCGACCGATGGGAAATATTTGTAGGCGAGCTTGGAAAGAATCTTGCAGTTGTGAAGAGACTTAGTGAAACTTGGTGGCCTGCTCACACAAGTGCTAAGGCCGCCCTAGATCTGGGAAACGAGAAAATGAAATCAGCATTGGAAAGCATTACTGACAATCCAGATGAAAAGTCAAACATGTGACAAGAAGCCAGAGGTCTTGTGAGTGAAATGGAATCTCTGGAGTATGGAATACTTCTCGGCATATGGGCAGCATTTTGGAGCAATTCCACAAAACCAGCTTGAATTTTCGAAAGCCAGAAATAGATCTTAATGAAGACGTGAGACATCTGCAGTTTTTGTAGGGTTATATCTCAGAGCCCAGGACTAACGACTCATTTGACGACTATGAGCAAAAAGGCATTGCAAAGGCTGGGACATCAGTTTAAAAAGAAGAAACGCAAAGGAAGCGAAAAGTTAGGACCAGAATTACAAGATTTGATGGCCAAGTACAGGCAACAGATTTTTCATCTCGCCAGAGACGTTTCAAGATTAATGTATACTTACCGATCTCAGACAAATTATCAGGAGAGCTTAAAAAACACACTGATGCTGTAGATCTGTATGCAACTGATTTGGATTTCTTTCTCGTATTTGCAATATTGATGTCAATGCACTTAAAAAGGAAGCAAATACCCTCATACAAGTTTATCTGGACGACTTTGACTTGGCCTTTGTGGAAGAGCTCATCCACTTTCAGAAGTATATTCAAGGACAATCTGATAATGATGTCACTGGGATGTATCGAGCTCTGGCAAGAGATCGACTGCACGAGGTGTATCCAATACATACATTTGCCTGAGAATTTATTTGTCCTTAATGATCACTACCTGTTCAGTTGAGTGCTCATCTTCGGCAGTGAAGAGGCTCAAAACCTATTTGTGCTCAACAATGAGCGATGAGAAACTTACTCATCTGGCACTAATGCTCATTGAATCAGATATGCTTCGGTCTGTTGACTTAAATGCTGTATTCAACACTTTTGTAAACCAAAAATAAACACGGAAGTTTTTTAAATTACAGAAGTAAATAAAATGTAAAATAATTAATAATAAATTAATAAAAGGGCTGTAATTGATTCATATAACTAATGATATTATACATGTAGTACATTATACATAATAGTGTAGTCGCTCAGTCAAGGCTTGTGGTAGAACCACACTCACCTATCAATCAGCAGCAGGATCTTGGTCCCATCTATCAAATTTGGGCTCCGCTGGTCCCAATGCTACATGTCGATCAATGCTCGCGTTTGTGCATGCGCGTGAGTCTGAGGTCTGCCTCCCGCAAGGAGGGACAATGCTTCCCTCACCCCCTGGGAAGCTCCCAACCCCCCCCCCACCCCCACCACAAGGAGGGCCAATGCCCCTCACCATCAGGTAGAAGAGGTTTCAAAGCATCTAACGCTAAAGTCGGGGACCGATTCGATTAACCCTGGACTCTGCCACGGGAATGAAGTGATCACTTTAATTATTCATGCAGTTTAAATTATGAACGACAGAACAGTTTCTGAAAATTGTACCCAGAGTTTGCAATGGTCGCTGTTAGCTGGGCGGCTGGCTAGTACAAGCCATAAGCAGAGAGCTGAACAGGGACAAACTGCCTCAAATGCAGCCCTGTATCAGAGCCCGGCGATGAGGTCCCTGTGGCGGGGGGTGAGGGGGGGGGGGGGCCTTACCAAAGCTCTACCTAGAGCCCAGTTAGTAGTTAATCCACCTCTGATGTAAACAATCACAACTTAAATTGTTTTTGCTTTTGCAGTAACTCAAAGAGGTAGAGTAATGCAATTCATAAAAAAAAGTTTTCTAACAACCAAAGTTCATTTTCTGAGATGAAATATATTCTGGCTTCACTGGTCATTGGTAAATGTAAGGCTTCACCTCACACAGTGCACACAATTGGATTGGTCAGTCAAAGGTTTCTTAGGTATGTGGTCAAGGGACCAGGAAACACATTATCTCCACCTTACTTGGGTAACAAAATAGTTTGTGTCAAAAGGTCAGTCTTGCTGAACTGAAGGACATGGTACAGATTGTGTCTGTTCCTCAACTTCACACCAGCTATTGCAGAGTACCAAACAAAGCCCCATTCATTTAAAAGGAACAGTTGAACTGAATAGGCAAGGTAAGGTGTAGTTAAATGATTTGATTATTTATCCTTTTGCTTGAATTAATGTTGCTGTTTTAATTAATTTAAATATATTTTATCTTTATGTATATTATTTGTTTTATTTTTCATTAAATGAGATACATTTCAATTGTTTCAATGGTCTTTTGTTTTCAGAAGCATTATGAAACAGTTGTGGGCCAAAGACCTGGAAATTTTGAGTCAGAATACGGAATGGAGAACAGAATCAGGTTGAGTGGTGTCAGAACAACAAACTTGCTTTTTACGTTGTCAAGACAAAGGAGGTCATTGTTGATTTTAGGAAGGTGAGGTTGATGGACCAAATAACCATGCATACTGATGGGAAGGAGGTGGAGAGAGAGTTGGAATCTTTCAGTTTTTGGAGGCCCACGGGAGACCTCTCCTGGAGCCAGCACATTGAGAAAACCATGAAGAAACCACACCAATGCCTCTTCTGAGGAGATTCGGTATGTCATCAAATACTTTATCAAACTTCTACAGACACACTGTGGAAAGTATACTGACTGGTTGTGTCTCAGCCTGGTTTGGGAATTTGACTACCCAGGAACACCAAAGCTCCAGAAGTTAACAAACATAGTCAGTCTATCACAGGCTTCATCCTCCCAACCACTGAGTGCATCCTTGTGAGGCGCTACCTCAAGAAGACAGCCAACATCATAACTAACTTCCACCACCCTGGTTACAACCTCTTCTCACTGCTACCTTCTGGCAGAATGCACAGTAAACTGGTGACCTGCACCTCTAAGTTTCTTTCCGACAGTTATCAGGCCTAAGACCTCCCCTGTAACACTATTTGCGATGATAAAAAGGATTGTAGGTACTGTAGCAAAGTAATTTTTTTGCATGAGGATAATTGTGATTTTTTTTGTATTTATTGTCTCTTTTTTAATTCAGTTAAGACCACGCACCATTGTCACACTGATATGACTGTCCATGGCCTCGTGTAATGCCTAATTGAAGCCATCCACAACTGGAGAAAAATATCTCTTGTATTCCATCTAGGCAGTCTCCAATTAGATGGCATGAATATTGACTTCTCCAATTTCTGTTAATCCCCTCCCCTGTCTCTCTGTTTCCCTCATCCCTCTGTCTCCTTCCCACCAACTCCCCAACCCCTTCCTCTCCTTCTATCAGAGAGCTATCTTTCTTTGCCCACTGCCCTTTCTCTCTATCACTTCAGCTTCTTTCTCTTCTACCGATCTACCTGTTACTTCTTACCTTTAAGCCTGACTCACTCCTTGTGCCCCCCCTCACCCCACTTTATTCAGGTGTCTGCCTGATTTTCAATACCCAGAGGACCACAAAACCCAGCAGCATTAGATATTCACCAAGACAAATAGTTACTTAAACAAAAGTTGCTTTTAATTATCTTTAAACATGAAAATAGAACCACACTTTAACTTGTCACTATTGACTTAACTAACCTAACTTAACCCCCCTCTAATTCTAAGCGCACGTGTATGTAATGTGTGTGTGTAAGTTCAGAAAAGTTCTTTGGTTCACAGTCCAATCTTCACTTCTCATTCCTCCAAGTTCACTGGTTGCAGGCAATTCTTATACTGTGCACAGAATTTAACATTTATAAAGTTCACCAGGCTTTGGTGCTTGAAAAGTAAATGGTTACTGCTCAGGAAGGTTCTTGTCATTTTTCAGAGAGAGAATGTTGTTCCAGAACATCTACCACTGATGTACTTCCGTCAGCCATTCCACAGTATCTTGCTGACGAAACTTGCCCTCAGGTTCTCCAGATGATAACCTCTTCCTTTCAGGTTACCACAGAGTGACTTTTTGTTTCTCTTATTCCAAGTGAAACATTCAACAGCCAGTCCTCTCCCCTTGCATGAACCACAAGGACTTTGACCAGGCTGAACAAAGTGCTTACAACCTGTCTTCCAAATGGGGTTTTCTACAAGTTTGCCAGCTTGTCCTGTTCCAGTCCCAGCTGCTGTTGCTGGTTGTCACACTGTAGAAATGATCTCTCTCTCTCTCTCTGAGCGAAAGCCTGTTTGACTCTCTCTGCTTGCAAACCACATGACCCTCTTAGAACAACAAATTCTCTTCCAAACAGAAGGCGGCCCTGACAAGCTTTAATTCATCTGTTGCCTTTTTGTAAACAACAATCCATTAGTGAAGTCTATTGGGCACTCTCCAAAGCTCTTGCAAAGACTGTTAGCCCTGACATGTCTAGCATGGGGCAGAGCTCCAGTATTTTAAATAAGATCTGTTTTAATGTGTTTGTATGTGACCTACTCTAACAAACCTCTCCCAAATTATCTCCCAAAAACATATCTATATACTCTGTCACAATTGTAATAAAGAAACTTGGGTTCTTTTATAACAGCTGTAATTCATTAGCTTTAGAACTCATGGCCTCGTGGAGGCATCAATTTTAAATCTACCCCGAGCTGCAACAACTTGTCTCTGACTCCCTCTGGTGGTCATAATTATCACTAGCATTTTATCATTACACTGATGATGGGATCAGGCCCTAAAAGTCAACTGCTTTTTATTTCCTTTTGATGCTGTATTGACTTGCTGAGCTTCTCCATCACCTTTGTGTACTGCACTAGACCCTAGCTTCTGAAGCTTTTCTTGTGAACCTTGTAGTTTTATTTTGGTGTTAGTGTGACAGAATTGCTATTATTAATCTTTGGTTAAAAATTATATATTTTTTTTTAGTAAAGGGATTTTGAGGGCTGGACAGGGAAGCACAGATACAAACATAATTCCTTGAGATGGCAGATGGCAGGTCTTCCAGAGACACAATGGCTGGAAAACAATGTGAGGTATGGTTAAGACACACATGATCCACCATTTTTTTTGTTTCATATTGATCTTTGTTACATCCATCTCCAATCTTTAATCCCTGCAATCCAATCTGTCCTGGTCAACAAACTAGACCTCTGATTAAAACACCAATCTGTGGCAATGAACTACATTCACAATTGATTAATATCCACTAACAATTTAGCTCCTCACCTGTAACTATTTGGAAACCACTTTGAATCCTTGCATCTTTATCTTAGGGTTATTCTTTCAGATCCTTGGCAGAATTCAGCTCCCACACAAATATCAGTTCCAAGACACCGTTCTTTTGCTGCTCCATCTGGGTAGTAATTCAGACAATGAAGTTGTGGTCTTAAACAAGAGGAATGCTCTTGGCCTGGTCCTCTTCTTTCCCACTTCATTCCTAATACCTTCCCTTGCTGACATCCTTTCCCTTTTCAACGATCTTAAAGAGGTTATCACCACCCAATTTATTTCCTATTTCTTCAATCATGTCACAGTGGTGAAATGGAATCCTGCTGCAATCTAAACCTTGTTCCCTCAATTGCATGCTACCCTCTGACAATATCAGCTGCAGGCATGATCTCAGTTTCTGCATGGAAACTTCTAACATCTAATTCAGAATTCCATCACTTCTCTTGACTCTATATTTGTCTCTGCTTTTGTTCCTCCAGCACCTTTGTTCTATTATTGAAGCTGAATTCTCTGGACCCCAAATATTCCCTTTCTAAATTTTTTGAACTTTCAATCGTTACTTAAATACTCTTATTAGTAACCAATTCCATTGATCAAATTCCCTCTTGTCAAGTCATTGTAAAGTTTAAATTTATTATATCTGACTACATATTGTATATACTGTAGTATTTTTGTGTGCCGTCAGATTGAGAGAGGGACTTCCACAGTCCCTTCTGATTAATGGAGTCAAAGGCTTTGGTGATGCTTCATTGGAGTACTAAATGAATGCACTGGCGTAGTGAGTGAATGCAGTTCTGCTGGAGGTGAGGATCATGCAGTGCAAGAGTTTTATGCATCACAGCACTGATCTTGAGCTAAATGGGTTGAGTACCGAGTACAACCATAAATTTGTTTGGTGCTTCCATGCATTTAATGAAGATGCTTACCAATGTGGCTGGGCATGCACAGAAATGTCATATACCTTGCAATCCACATCTTGACATGACTTACACAAACCTTTTTTTTTGGCAGCTGCCCGATACAAAACGACAACATTGCAGAAATTGCACTGAATCCTAAGGTCTAGGGCAGGAGCAAATTTATTCCAACTCTTCGAGGGGAACAACCACAAGGAATAAGGGCGGGAATAAAATCTTTCAATTTTTTAAAAAGTAATTGAGCTGAATGTTTTGAAGTGTTTTAAGCATATTAGGTGACTTACTTCTTTAAATATTTTTAAATCTTTAAGATTTTAAATTGATAATTAATATTTCTGTAAAGGGCACTAATTCTGCACTATAGCTGATATAAATCAAAAAGGAACAATGTTTTGTTTACAGTATTCTAATGCATTGGCTCCAGTCAGTTTTGAATTTAAGAACCTGATATTAAATGGACACTATATCTTAATTAAGTTCATTGCATGAGGATCATCACTGCTACTCCAAATTACTGATTGAGAAGTACTACTTAAAATTATGCCCATCTGAAGAAGTCACAATGATATATGAAGATACTTGATTAATCATGTCCATCTGATCCCATGGTAAAATCGATTAAAAGTATATCTGGTACATGCTTACACGACTTGGCTGAGTTCACTGTTTGAGTCAGACATCCCACCAGAACATAAATAATTAACCTCTAATTATCTCTTTGTGAAGGAAAAAGATGAATTGCTGTATCTAGTTTAGAAAGAGGAACTGCTGTAAGTCACAGACCTTCCTCACTGAAATTCCCTCATTCTTTTTTGTTGACTGCATTTAAATGTTGTAAAATGTCAAATTTTGCAGAGTTTTAATAAGAAGTCATCACCGCATAGTATTAGAATTGTTTATTTCTCTATCAATGCAGCCATATTTGTTTAGTGATTCCACCATTTCTTTGTTGATTTGAAAATATGTTCGATAGAAGTAAAATAGGTGAGAGTATCACTCTTGCTATTTCATTGTCTGCACCAAGTGACTTCTCAGCTAGATTGATTTAGAAAAGTGGTTTTTTTTTTCTATCCACTCACATTCCACTTTAGTAATCCCTATGCCAGAAGTGCTCTGTGATTAGTAAGGGATTGCTTAAGGTGGGATGTGGGTGGAAAGAAAAAGTTTGAAAATCTCTGTTTTAATCGTACCTAATTGACTCGTTATGTGCATGGTTTCCTAACTCCAAAGGAAATTGGCCAATGACAATTTTTCTCAAGCAAAATAGTTCAGTTACAATTGGGTCGAGAGCAGTGTTTCTCGACCTTCCTTTCCCACTCACATCCCACCTTAGGCAATCCCTTACTAATCACAGAGCACCTCTGGCATAGGGATTACTTAAAGTGGTATGTGAGTGGAAAGAAAAAAGGTTGAGAACTATTGAATTAAACGATGATTAAACTGAAATCTCAATCCATTTACTTATTTTTTTATCCATATTTTTCACTATCCTTATCTCCCAAAAAAATGTCAACTCAAGAGTTTTTAAAATGTCAATTGATCTACGATTTCTAGTCTTTTGAGAAAAGAATTCACCACATTTTGGATACAAAGTATAATCCTAGAATCAACTCATTTTATGTATGTTAGTGCAACATGTTAGCGCCAAGTTCGAATCTATAAATGCTGTCCATAAGGAGTTTGTACATTCTCCCCAAGACCAGCGTGGTGTTTCTCCAGGTTTTTTCCCAAAATGTCCAGGGTTGATAGGTTAATGAACTGGCTAAAATTTGGTAGGACAGGTCTCATGGACCATGTTGTATCATTAAGATTAAAAAAATCTTTCATGCACATCTGCTTCCTCATCAAGGTTTTGTTCGATTTGTAATGAGGGCTCAAAGACAGGCTGGGAATGTGATTCATTCCCTCCAGCTCCCTATCCGAAGCATTCAAATGTAAGCCATAGATTGCGGATTTTCATTCAACTTTGCTGCCCTGGCTGAAATGGTGAGTAATCACCTTTGTCTTTGAACAACAAAGTCTCAATAGGCCCTTTCAAACTGCTGTGTTTTTGCCTGGTTAGCGCCCCAGTTATGTGGCAGTTAGAAAGGGTCCAACTGGATCAACCTTGTCGGAACCCAACCGGGTCCCTGACCTACCTCAGAGATAGTCAGGGAACTCAGTTAAACTTACCTAGGTCGCATCCACAGGTGATTTGAACAGGAGAATGGCCGACTCGCTTATTCCGGTGACGTCGGCGCTTGCGTGCATGAGTGATTGGGCAGCCAGCATCTGAACATCCGGCAGTACTTCTGGCGAGCGCAAGACGCATCATTGCGGGGGCGGGATCCCCCTTAAATCACCAGGTTGGCGATTTAATGGGTCGATCCCCCTGCGATTTGAAAGGTGCTTCCAGCACCTTTGCCCCAGTAATCCCAGGTGCTGCAATTTAAAAAGGGCTATTGGTGACACAAGAGACTGAAGATGCTGCACGGCAGCAAAAATATCAGCCTGTTGAAGGAACTCAGTGGGTTAAGTAGCATCAATGGGAGAATTGTTAGCATTTTGGGTCCAAATCCTTGATGTCTGCACCTGGTTGGTGTTAACTGCATGGTGGGCCCCACTGATACAAAAAATGGCATCTCAGTCTAAAGACATCAAGGTTTCTTTTTACTATTCTCCTGATATGTGGTCCACCTATGTAAAGAAGAGCACAGGCCCAAAACAATGATTGCCTTTCACTTCCGATGGACCTGAGTGGCCTGCTGAATTTCTCCACCACTTTGCGTATTACCTGTGGTGGCTCTCACTGTTTCGGTGCTCAGTTGCTGTAAATGGAGATTGTACCGTCATGAACTGCATGGAGGTAGAGGGAAATCACCACAGTTCATCCGAAACAGCATTGCTGGCTGCAGAAAATATCTAGAGTGTGGACACATTAACCATGAAGGACTTGCCAAGAAATGCCGAATTTGGTGAAATAAAGTACTCTTTTTTTTAAACTTTATTTATTTCTTCAAAAAACAAATAATATATGACATATACAGCAATTAAACATGAACATTTTTCTATATATATATATATAGAAAAAAAAGAACCCCCCCCCTTCAGCCAACTCTCCTAAGGAGAGCCATAAAAAAAGAAAAAAGAAAGAATATTTAAAAAAAATGAAATATACATATTAAAATCTAATCAATATAAATTGAAATGTAAATATTCCGAGTATAACAGCCACTTATTAATAAGAACATTATAATTATCATGTAAAACATACATAATTTTTTCCATTATTAAACAATATTTCATCTCATTATGCCATCTATTAATATCAATCATATTTGTATCTTTCCATGTACTAGCAATACATTTTTTCGCTACGGATAAAGCTAAATATACAAAAGCAAGCTGGAATTTATCTAATCCTAACCCTTTCAGAGGTTGCAAACTATCCAATAAAAATACTGTTGGATCTAAAACTATTTTAATCTTATACAGATATTCTAATAACGATTGAATTTTCTTCCAAAAAGATTGTATATGTATACAAAACCAAACAGCATGAAAAAAAGTTCCAAGTGTATCACCACATCTAAAACACAAATCTGATTCATTAAAACCATATTTTTAAATTTTTCAGGTGTCAAATATAATTGATGTAAAAAATTGTAATTAATCATTGCTTAACGAGCATTTATCAATCTAGTTACACTATCGTAACAGATATCTAATCAATCCTCTTCAGAAAAAGTAAAACCAATATCCGCTTCCCATTTAATTTTAGATCTATCCCAACCCTTTTTATCCATACCATCCTGTAATATTTGATACATAAATGAAATATAACCCTTCTCTGGTACCTTCATAAGAAAAGTCTCAAATTTAGTCATTTTAGGTAAAATCATATTTCTACCAAACATACATTTTACCAAAGATCGAATTCAATAATAAAGAAACAAAGAGTTCTTATCAATACCAAAATCTTCCCTTATCTGATTAAAAGATAAAAACTTACCTTCTTTAAAACAATCTCCCAAATTTTTCACATCTTTAAATCTCCAATGCAATAAACTTTGATTATGTATTGAAAAAGAAATAAGTTGATTATTATACAATGGAGTCAAAGCCAATAATTTACCCCTAGAACCTATCATTTTATTTTTCTTTATCCATAACTTCATTAAATGTTTTAGTATAGGCACATTATATTGTTGCAACAAATTTATATTCCACCTAAACAAAAATTGATGTATTTCAAATTCAGAAATACTTGCCATTTCAATTTTAGCCCAACTAGGAGGCCGTACCAAATCCATCAATGAACTAATAAATTGAAGTTGGGCTACCTCATAATAATTTTGAAAATGTGGTAAAGGTAGTCCCCCAACTCATATTTCCAAGTTAATTTATTCAAAGCCACTCTCGAAAATTTACCCCTCCATAAAAACTCCCTAACCATTTTATTTAAATCTCGAAAAAAAAATTTATCAAGTAAATACAATATTTGTTTCAATAAAGTACTCTTAAACTAGCTATGCATTGAGAGATTTTCCATTGATGAAAACCTCCAGGTCATTAGATTTAGATTTCAGTTTTATTGTTGGAGTACACACATGCAACCCTGAGATTCTTTTTCTGTGGGAGAAGCAGAATTACCACTTATTGGTAGTGCAAAAAACCTGTAAACCAATAAAGACATTAAAATTTATGTCTGTGCAATACAGAGAAGAACACAAACAATAAAGTGCAAAAGTAAGAGTCTTTAAATGAGCCCCTGATTGAGTTTGTCGTTGGGGAGTCTGATGGTGAAAGGGTAGTAGTTATTCCTGAACCTGGGTGACAGTGAGAACAGAGCGTGTGCTGGGTGGCGTGGATCATTATTACTTATGAATCCAGTCACTTGGGAATTGAGCACAGTTGTCAAAATGCAGTGCCTTAGTACTTAAGTACTGCGCCTCATTGACCTCTGTTGATGCAGTGAACAGCAAATGAGGAAAAGGATCTGCTGGTGCACTCTGGAAATGGTCCAATCAGCAGGAAGTTTAGAGACACCTTGACCTTTCTGCATCATTTTACTGATGATAAATTTTGAAAATATTCACATTGCCGTTTAATCATGTCCAGGTGGGATGCGACGTAAAGCTCTTTGGGCTCAGGGTATTTAAAGATGGACACGTCATTTGCTTGACCCTGGCCCTTCCTAAGTCAACTGCAGAGATGCTACTACTTGGGCACTGACAGCAACTCAAATGTGGAAAAAACATTCCCTGTTCACCATAGCATACTCTGTTTACTTTGGAATGTGCTTCAGCCATCTGCCTCGTTTGCCTCATGCAAGGCCATCTGTAAATTAGAGGAACAAAACCTAATATTCCGTCTGGGCGCTCTCCAACTGGATGGCATTAACATCAACTTCTCCGATTTCTGCTAGCCTACTCTCTGTTCTTCATCTCTTTCCCATCCCTCTGTCTTCTTTCCTCCATCTCTCCATTCACAAAGCCTCCCCCCCCCCCTCTCATTTGCTGGTTTGCTCTCCCTCCCTTATCAATCTTATTTCCTCCTGTCTGTGAGACTGTGGTCCCCACTGCCCCTGCCCCACACCATTTTGTTCAGGCACATTTTGCTGAAACCTTGATGACAGGCTCAAACCTGAAACGTTCCTTATGTATCTTTATCTTTGTTCCAGCAGTGACAAGGACAGAGCTTTCCTTAATTGTTGCAGGCAATTTATCAGGCAAGAGATCAATTTTGTGTTGGCACATTTCCTTGCTTATTGCAACCAATTTTGAGGCAACCATCCAAGACATAAATTGAATGGATCCCACTCTACCAGAACCATAGTCAGCTGACTACCAGTAATCCTTTGGATGTATTGCATAATTGATGCATATTTAACACCAATTATTCATGATTTATTCCACTGAACAGCAAAAATTTTGCTTCCTGAACTCTTTTGAGTGTATTTTATGGATTTTGGGGGGCTGATCACGAAAATCACTAAAAGCTTTCCTATCATATACTTTATTTTTAGATAAAACCTATTTTGGGGGTTTCCTGTCATCGTTTCAGTCAACTTCAACCCGACAAAATCATGGTGTCACATGTCGTTGAAAATTCATTTTCTGCATTCTCACTTGGACGTCTTCCCTGCTGATCTTGGTGCAGTCAGTGACAAACAGGGTGAAAGGCTTCACCAGGACTTTGCCACCATGGAAAAGTGGTATCAGGGGAACTAGAATCATTCAATGCTGGCCAACTATTGTTTGACATGAGAGGCATCAGATGCTGAGTACAAATTAAAATCAGGGAAAAACATTTTTAGGTCGGTTGAACTAATGCAATGTGTCAGCATCATTATGCGATGAAACCTGCTAAACTCAATAAGTTAGTTTAATGTTTCTCCAACTTCCTACGTGATACAGCAAATTTGAAATTATCTTGACGTTGAATCAGAATTTATTGTCATGAACAAGTCACAAAATTCATTGTTTTACGGCAGCGTCACAGTGCAAACGTTCATATAAACCACCTTACAACAATAAATATAGTGCAAAAAAAGTAAGGCAGTGTCTTTGGTTCATTGATTATTCAGGAATCTGATAGCAGCAGGAGAGAAGCTGTCCTTGTGCCACTGAGTGCTGATCTTTAGGCGCCTATACCTTTTCCCTGATGGTAGCAGAGTGAAGAGGACATGGACTGGGTGGTGGGGGTCCTTGAGGATAGAGGCTACTTCCGTAAGACACCGCCTCTTGTAGATGTCTTTGATGGAGTGGTCTAGTGCCTGGATGTCTGGAGTTTTTTCCTGTCCTGAACGTTGACACCTCCATACTAGTTAGTGATGCAACCAGCCACAATGTTCTCCACTGTATACCCATTGAGGTTTTCGAGAGTCTTCAGTGGCATACCGAATCTCCTCAGACACCTCATCAACATGGAGGCTCCAGGACAGATCCTCAGAGATATTGACGCCCAGGAATTTGAAGTTCTTGATCTTCTCCACTACTGAGCCCTCGATAAGGTCTGGGTCATGTTCCCCTGGCTTCCTATCATATACTGTACTTTGTCAATCATAATCCCCATTTTTTTTTTTAGGAAGCAAACCTTTTGAAAAAAATTGTTGTCCAGTGTTATTCGTAAGTGAATGTCGATCTGGCAAGAAGTTGGAAGATAGCCCAAATTTGTAAACTTTGGGAGATGCAGACATTGTTGATATGGTTCCAAATAGGCCCATGTATGTGGAGAGCTTTTCTGAATACTGCATCCACCTCCGTCACTTTGCAGTCTGTGATATGAGACTGACTGTCCCTTCATTTAGAATTGATATAATATGCATTACTGTATCCTGAACCAAGTAAATAATCCTAAAATGTTTAAATATACTTATTTTAAATTCTATCTTTTTATATGCATGTGATTACTATATTGTGTATTGTGTGTGCAAGTGTATGCACCGTGATCCAGAAAGATGCAGCTTTGTTTGGTTGTATATCTCAACCTTTCATATATACAAACTATATTATGAACCAAAAGGTCTTTAACAAAACCAAACTCATTGAAGACTGATATCGTTAGCCACCTCAGAATCGACAAAACCAGAAGAGAATTGACTCAACCTCAATCCAGAGGGGCTCTCCGAGAAGAACTGACCTTAGGTTTTGTCTCCGGAAGGGAATGAACAAACAGCCTCCTGACATTGAGCCAAATACCTAATATGATACTACTGCATTATGCCTCCGCTTCAATAATTTTTTTTCAGGGTAGAAGGTTGCAGTGAAAGGTGGAATAGATTAAATTGCTTCCTCTTGTAAGATTCAGTTTCGATATTTTTTCTTCCGTGAGACAAATGATCTGGATAAATTGAAAAGTTACATTTATTTCAATTCTATCTTGAATTATTACTTCAATCACCTACCAGTTTCCATCATTGATTTGTGATAATCCAATTGTTTTGCAAATCTACAAATGATTTGTCAATCTTAAATTAGAGATTAGTAGAAGATTGATGAACCCAATGAGAAATAATGATGACACCCCATCAACCAGCTAGGGGTAAGCTAATATTTACAGGCTGCTAAGACAGAAAGGGATTTTTAATAGGGGGGGGGGGGGGAATGGGCCATTTGACCAGAAAAAGGAAAATAGAGCAGGAACTGCCCTCTAAAAGAGGATAACTTTAGAAAGTAAATTCTTGATGTCCCTCTGCTCAGGAAGTCAAAATGGTTCATGGGTGCTGCTGAAGAGTGACCTGGCGAAATCACCGATGCCCAATGAGGGGCAATTGTTAAACGTTCTAGTTCATGGGGTAGTTAGAAACCTGAGATACACCCTCTTATTTACTGCATGCAAAGAAAGTGACTCTCCACTAACTCTACACACTGTCATGGTTCATCCAGTGCATTCCCTATGATTGCATACAGGAGTATCTTGGCTACTCCCTGCTGTTTGCAGAATGGAATGAGATAATCAACGCTTGGAACATCATGGTGTTTTTTGAATAATTTTCAATTTGCTAGTTGACCCTTGGCACATTCTGAGCCAAAGTTCTGCTGACCACCATATTGGTGATCGTGTATGTGTGTGTGCGCGCGCGCAGCTGAAATATTTGCAGGAGTATGCAAATCATATATATTCCTGTCAATCAGCATGTAAAAATGATTGCCATTTGGAGCTCAGCACTGCAGTTAACCCCTTCCATCAACCTCTCGCATCTTAATACAGATCCAGCAAGAAGATGGCCAAATCTCCTGTTTAAAATGGCTTGCTTAAAGCATTTGTTCAGTCTAAGCAAGTTAGTTGCTTGATTTATGCTGATTTTTCCCACATAGCTGTTGGTGCAAGTTTGAAAAATCAGATTTTGCAGGGAGGGGTATCACAGGTGTTGATGGGGTGTCCCAACTTCAAAAGCTTTTGCAGTAACTAGTCGTAGCTTCATGTGTAGGTACTTACACTGGACTACTGTATGGCTGAGGATGCACAGAGCAGACATGGTGAGAACGGAGTGAAGGAGGAAGGCTCACAAAAGATGCCCTTCCCACTTGTAATTTCCACAGGCTGTAGTTCTGTATATGACCCTCAGTGAGGAATCAGTCCTCTTCAAGATGAACTCACTGCGTTATGCTATTGGCACCTGCCACAATTGTTCCTTATGTTCATCAGGGCTGCAGATGACTTACTTCCACTCCACTTCAATAGGTTCTGAACTTTCTGATCAAGCCAATGAGGGACTGGCAGGCACGGCTGTACATTAACATAGAGGAGGCTCTTGATTGGGCAGGTGGGTGAGTAGTTTGGACGATGTAATGCTCCCTTCACCGTTTATTCTGGGCTTTTATGGGCTCCTGAAAGCTCTGGAGCCTCTACTTCCCAAATGCGTTTCCCTCCAGTAATGCTCTATGCCTGAAGAAAACCTGAAAAAAACCTGAAAAAATTCAAAAACAAGGACAAAAAATTATAATAAAGACACAATCCTGGAGAAACTCAGCAGGTCAAACAGTGTACTTTACAGAGCCAAGATAAAGATAGATAACCAACATTTTGAGCCCTTCACCAAGGTATGAAAAAAATGTAGGCTGACGCCTGAAAAAAATGATATGTGCCTTGAAATATAAGTGGATCTTGTAGAGATAATAGGTTGTAGTCAATGGAGAGGATTGGGAACAAGATGTATACCTATTCTATGGAAAGCCCCTGCCATCAATATTCAATTGCACACCAAGTCCAAGTTTTCATCCTCAATAGAACAAAGAAACTTGAACAATATTTTTATAATGTGCTCCTACTTTCCATAATCTCCTACTATCACTGGAGATTACAGAGGAAACGAGTGAAGACAATTCTAGAAAAGAGCTATGGAAAGCCCCTGCCATCAATATTCAATTGCACACCAAGTCCAAGTTTTCATCCTCAATAGAACAAAGAAACTTGAACAATATTTTTATAACGTGCTTCTACTTTCCATAATCTCCTACTATCACTGGAGATTACAGAGGAAACGAGCACATAATAAAATTGGAACCTCAGATTCTTCATTCAGGGAGAAGATGTGACCACCTGCAATACACACATTATAGACAAGCAGGGAGGTCATATTTCCTCCACTCAACAGTAAGGAGATTATGGCAGGATTTCTGTCAATCTCCAAAATCCAATACTTTAACGAGAATCTGGATGGCTGATCCATATATTAGGATCAAACACGTGATTTGCTGCATCTGAGAATTCTCAATTCCATGGTGTGATAAAAAAATAGAATCTGCACATGCAATACTAAACTCTCTATCATGTCATTTTCTTGCATTCCCGTTGCCCATGCTCAAACATAACTGTGCACGTAAGGTTGAGGGTGAGGTCTCTGACAAAGAACAATCCAACCAAATCCTCAAAGGTGGACAAAGTTACTCTGAATTCAATGGTTGTGAAGATGGACGAAGGCTGTAGCAAATCCATCAGCTCCAATCGTCGTGGTTTTCATACCACTGGAATTAGTTGGTTGATTTGTGAAGTATCGTGTGCTTCTTGGAGTGCAACATCAAGTACATGTTAAACAAATATACGCACAGGCATCTTCTTTGCTCTGTTGGAATGAAGGCCATCATCCATGACCCGACCGATAGCCATGATGACCTTACAGATGACTTAGTTCTCAATGCAATGTCCCGCCACGAGTTTCAATCCAGGTAATGTTGATGACAGTAAACAGGGAAATTATGAAATGTATATTTCTCAAACCCAAATTAACCTATTTGTACTTGAGGTTTAGCTTATGCCTCATTTCTGTTTCTTAAGCAGTCCATTGGGATCGAAGTCTACCTGCTTTCATTCCAAGTTTGTGGGTTCTGGCTTGACCAATGTGGGAACTACAGGCTTTCCCAGATGGGACAGGAGGTGCTTCATGGGGCGGGCAAGTGGGTAGATTGTGAGGTGGTGCCTTTCTTTTGCCAATCATCCTGGCTTCTACTCCGAACATAAGGATTCTAAGCCCTCAATTGCTTCTCTACATTGAGCAAATATAGGTCAGTAATTCCCAGGAGTCAGTGAGGATGTTGCATCTTTACAAGGAGCCTTTAGGACCCTCAAATCTTATCTTCTGCCTGCTTGGTAACTCCATCCAGAGACAAAAGCTCAAGTGAATGGTGGGCACTGTCTAAGCTGCTGTAACAACAGCGCTGCAGCTGATGCAGACCTGTGGAGAGTGGAACCACAGTGTTCCCACACCAAGTCCTACTTCTGACGTCTCCATACAGGCTTTAAACAGCCCGTTAAAAGGGCCAACGGTAGTTTATTTTAAATACCTGTGACCATGGGGTCTGGGCCCATGAATGTGGCACCTATAGTCGACAGCAGCTATGAGGGTTTGCAAACTCTGGGGAAACAGAGGACTGGTGCAGGGCACCAGAAAACGGGGAGACTACCCTTCCCTCAACCGTCCCCCATCCCACCCCCAATTGAGAATAAGCAGAGGTGACAACCCACGGGACGATGACACAGCTGCGGACTAATAAAAGTCTCTGAGGCTGAAGAACACACAGGTGGCGGGACTGTTGGTGACTCGAGGCAAGGAACCCACACAGGCTGCAGATTGCTGGCCAAGGCAGTCGAGGAATTCATTTAATGGTCATTTAATGGTTTAAGAAAACATCCTGATCTTTAAATTTCTCTAATATTTTATCTGTCTGTATCTTTGTAGCCCATTTTAGTCTACAATCTTCTGAGAACTTGAAATTCTTCTGCTTTTAAAGCACACAGGTTAAAGTGACAATGGCATGTGCCAATTTCATGAAAATCTACAGGAAGAACCACACATCTGCAACACTATAATGGGTTTTTGAACTGAAAACCCCATGGGTTCTGTGAGCTGTCACAGAGAGGCCATTCCTTCCTTGCAATACTGCATGAGAAGTGTGAAACTTGCTGCACATGGGCAGAAACTCTCACTGAAAATGGTGATATTACCTTTTTCGAACGAATTCAGCCTGATCCAGATTTGTTTCACCAACCTATTGGCCAACATTTTAGGTATAATTTTATAATCTGCTTTCAATAGTGGCTTAGGTTTGCCTCCTGCTGGTGGAGGATGGAGTGAGCATCATGGATCTTTGATGGAACATCACAAGGTGGCACCTGGATAAGGTAGGGATTTCCCATCACCACCTGTCCCTGCCCCATGAAGAAAGTGACAATTTGCTTTGATGATGGATGATATTGGGACTGGGAATTATTTAAATGTTGGATGCCCTGGCAAAAGGCCCCGAATAGTTAATGCTAAAGAAATCCTTTAGCTTTCAATGAACCCCATGCCATTTAAAAAATGTCCAATAAATTAGGATACCTCCATAGAAAACTACAGTAACAAGTTATATATTCATTGGGTAGGAAACTGCTCTGGTACGTGCTTGTGGCTTATTTAGATATTGGACCTAAATCGGTTTACTGCTATGATGTAAAACGTGAAAGTCTGCAGACACCATGGGTGAAGTAAAAACACACTGCTGTAGAAACTCAGCTGGTCAAATAGAGCACTTTAAGTGGCAAGGATAAAGATACATAACCCAACGTTTCGGGCCTGAGCCCTTCATCAAGGTTTTTTTTTTGGGAGCGAGTTTGAGAGAGTACATGATCGTAGAACTTGAGAGCAGCAAGGATTAAAGATGAGGACCAGTGAGAGAGAATCCCACAGAACTCCCTTCGGAAAGCAAAGGAGAACTTTTTCAGGACAGGCATCCTTTGAAAAGATTTCACAGAGTTTCTCAGTAGACAGGAGTAAAACAGGAAAGTCTGCTAACAATGTGGTTGAAGTAAAACACAATGCTGGAGAAACTCAGCTGGTCAAACACAGTACTTTATGTGGCAAAGATAAAGATACATAACCAATGTTTCAGGCTTGAGCCCCTTATCAAGATTTAGATCTGGAAGCCAAAGCCCTGAAGTCCCCTTCCTAAACATGTTTGCCTTGCTATCTATTAAAATTTACCACATTAACTAAGTGCTATTAATTTTTTATATCTTTCTTTATTCATTGCAACTTTTTCATGAGGACTTTGTGTTCCATTAACGGAATAATATGAATAGAAGTCATTATTGTGAATTTTGTTTCCACCTCTGGTGCACAGACCGAATGGCAACTGGCCCAGGGAGAGTAATCAGAAGCCCCTTTAACACAGCACTTGAAAGCTGGATTTTATCCTCCTTTCAAGTGCTGTGTGAAAGCATTGAAGGTGGATTTGAGGAGGTCTAGACTTACCCGGTTTCGATCCACCAAGGCAGGTAGTCTCAGAGGTGGAGCGTTTTGGATTCATGGATCCGGCTTTTTTCGGTTCAGTGTGAACAAGCAACATGGCTTCCAAAGATGGCAATAACACGACTTTTCAGTGTAAAAAGGGGTGGAGAAAGTAATGGAGATATTCGATAGGATCATCACTATTTTAAAGAGGAAAGAAATTGAAAAGGCAATTCAAGATATTTAGAATTGGGAGGGGATGGGGGGTGGGGGGAACCCTGCTAAAATAGACAATTTCTTGCTTGCATTGGAATTGCCAAATTTGGATCAAGAAGAGGGAAAGGGGCTGGATGGCCCTTTCTCAAAAGAAGACAATGAACACACTTTGAGTATTCTACAAGCAGGTAAATCCCTGGGAGAGGATGGGTTCCCCATAGAATTTTATAGAGAATTTAAGGATCTTTTAATGCCCCTTCTTATGAAGGAGGTAGATGAAGCAACAGAAACACATACCCTCCCAGAGACTTTATCGACAGCAATTACCACGGTGATCCCCAAAAAAATAAGGATCCATTGAAGCCTGCTTCTTATAGATTATAAAATTATACCTAAAGTGTTGGCCAATAGGTTGGTGAAACAAATCTGGATCAGGCTGAATTCGTTCGAAAAAGGTAAACTGCCGATAATGTAGCAAGATTGTTTCATATAATACCTCTGGCACAGTTGGGGATGGACCCGGGGATGGCTGTATCTCTGGATGTGTAGAAGGCCTTTGACAGATTGGAGTGGAACTTGCTGGAGAAATTTGAACTGGGACAAACATTTATAAATTGAATGAGAACATTGTATCACAAACCCCAGGCCAAAATTATTGCAAGAGGCAGATCTAGTAGGCAAGGCTGCCCTTTGTCGCCAGCTCTGTTTATATTGGCCATTAAGCCGCTGGCGGAAACCATTCGGCGGGATCCAGACATAAAGGGGTTCAAAGTGGGCCTGGTGGAACGCAAAATCAATCTATTTGTGAAGATGTGTTAGTATCTTTGACAGACCCTAGAAAACAGCTTGCCAAACGGAAGACCACTCTGGAGGATTATGGGAAGATCTCAGGATATAAAGTAAATTTGGACAAAAGTGAGATCATGCCTTTGACTAAAGGGAATTATAAACCCTATCAACAGGGAAGCCAATTTAAGTGGCCACAGGAAGGCATCATATGCCTTAGGCGATGTATATATGTTAAATTATCTCCCTTTGCTCTGGAGATTGAGGAGGACTTGATTAGGAGAGCTCTACCCATAACATTATAAGAATGGAGATGATGCCAAGTCTGCAATATCTTTTTCAAACTCTGCCCATTCCATTCCCCCAGCGCTTCTTCAAGATGCTCAATGAACATGACAGAACTTTTTGTGAAACGGGAAGGTGACTAGAGTCTCCATGAAAAAATTAACATGGGAATATAAATTAAGGGGTCTAAAACTACCAGATTTCAAGAAATATTAAGGGGCTTCCCAGGCAAGGTTTATTGCCTCACTGTTTGAGGGAGAGGGGCCCCCTTCCTGGGCACAAATTGGACTACACACGATAGGGGAAAGGTCAGCGGGAGAGTTTATATACAAATGGAACACCAAATTAATTTCCAAAAAAATGGGTAACCACATATTAAAACATGTATTACAGTCATGGCAAAAAATACATCAATATATTGGATTGAAGGTGGGGTTGTCTCCCAATACACCCTTAACCCAGAACAATTTAATACCCATGACACTGGGTAACAAAATCCTGTTTCTTTATTACATCTGAAACATTTGTCAGAACAATTTGAATTAAGAACCACTGCTTTATCGTGTGGTGTACTGAGGTAACAGCAAGCAAACACAAAACTCAAAAGACCGTACAAGCTTTATTCCAGTAAAAGTCTGAACACCAATTCATGCCTTGGTGGCTTCCCATGTAACTGGCTCAGGAGGGGGCCAGCTCAGGTTAATATTCAGGTTGGCTGATTGACAGCCAGCCAGGTGGAGCCAGCCCCTCAGGTGATCTATTCAGTTTGGCTGATTGACAGCTGACTCCACCCCTGAAGTGGTTTATTCAGATTGGTTGACTGACAGCTGGCCAGGCTGAGTCAGCCCCTTGAGGTGGCCCATTCCGGTCGGCTGATTGACAGCCGGTCAGGAGGAGTCAGCCTCTTAGCTACTCTTACTGCAACGAAGGTGGTATCACCATATATGATTTATTTAGCACCAGGATCTCTTCAACTTAGGGGAAGGTCATAGATCCTGATGAGACTGGACTACTTTTCTTATGTTATTGGGTGTTCATACAAGTTGAGGGGAGCGGGAAGGGAATAGTGGGGGGGGGGGGGGAAGAAGTGGGGGGAAGGAATAAAGGGGCGAAGGGAATAAGTGGGGGGGAAGGGAATAAAAGGGGGAATAGAATAATGGGGGGAATACTGGACTCTGGAAATTATGTTGCATAACAAGAAAATGTTTGGTACTGTTTATCTGTCTTTGAAAATAAAATATTTTTAAAAAATGATTCACCTGCCATCTGAGGAACCAGTCTGGTGATTGTTCTCAAGCAAGTTGAGGAAAGGAGTCCAAAATGATAGACAGGTGGAGTTTTTGGTAGCAGGAAGAAAACTTGAGAATTAATACAAAGAATATTTGGCCGTTTAAAGTGGTGAAGGGGTAAATTCTGGGTGTCCCGACATGAGGTGGCGGTCAACCTCCCGGCCTTGTCATAGGCGAATGATTCGCTCCGGAAGTGCTTTCCAGCGGATGTCCCACCCCTTGATCCCTCCCGCTCCCCGAGTGCTGAGCACCTCGATGGCGGCCTCTCAGCTGATTCGCCCCGGAAGTGCTTTCCAGTGGATGTCCCGCCCCTTGACCCCTCCCCGAGTGCTGAGCACCTTGATGGCGGCCTCTCTGCTGATTCGCCCCGGAAGTGCTTTCCAGCGGATGTCCCGCCCCTTGACCCCTCCCCGACTGCTGAGCACCTTGATGGCGGCCTCTCAGCTGATTCGCCCCGGAAGTGCTTTCCAGCGGATGTCCCGCCCCTTGATCCCTCCCGCTCCCCGAGTGCTGAGCACCCTGATGGCGGCCTCTAAGCCCGTGGGCTCGCAGGCCGACACTGGCGTGTCGCGGTGGCAGCTGGCCGTGGCCATCGGCGGCTCCGCCCTGTTGGGGGTCGGCGTCTTCTACCTCTGGAACAGAAGGTCGGTGTCGAAGCGCAACGAGAGGAAGGCGCCGGAGGGCAGCTCCAGCCCCGTGCCCAAGGAGGGGAGCGACGGGGAGGAGAATCGGGCGGACAGCCAGGTACGGAGGGCGGGGGGAGAGGGGGAGAGGGAGAGAGGGCGGGGGGAGAGAGGGAGGGGGGGAGAGGGAGAGAGGGCGGGGGAGAGAGGGAGGGGAGAGGGGGAGAGGGCGGGGGGGAGGGGGAGAGGGGGAGAGGGGCGCGGGGAGAGGGGGAGAGGGCGGGGGGGAGAGGGGGAGAGGCGGGGGGAGAGGGGGAGAGGGCGGGGGGAGAGGGGGAGAGGGCGGGGGGAGAGGGGGGGAGAGGGCGGGGGGAGAGGGGGAGAGGGCGGGGGGAGAGGGGGAGAGGGCGGGGGGAGAGGGGGAGAGGGCGGGGGGAGAGGGGGAGAGGGCGGGGGGAGAGGGGGAGAGGGCGGGGGGAGAGGGGGAGAGGGCGGGGGGAGAGGGGGAGAGGGCGGGGGGAGAGGGGGAGAGGGCGGGGGGAGAGGGAGAGAGGGCGGGGGAGAGAGGGAGGGGGGAGAGGGAGAGGGAGAGAGGGCGGGGGGAGAGAGAGAGGGGGAGAGGGCGGGGGGAGAGGGGGAGAGGGCGGGGGGAGAGGGGGAGAGGGCGGGGGGGAGAGGGGGAGAGGGCGGGGGAGAGGGGGAGAGGGCGGGGGGAGAGGGGGAGAGGGCGGGGGGAGAGGGCGGGGGGGAGAGGGGGAGAGGGCGGGGGGAGAGGGGGAGAGGGCGGGGGGAGAGGGGGAGAGGGCGGGGGGAGAGGGGGAGAGGGAGGGGGAGAGGGGGAGAGGGCGGGGGGAGAGGGGGAGAGGGCGGGGGGAGAGGGCGGGGGGAGAGGGGGAGAGGGCGGGGGGAGAGGGGAGAGGCGGGGGGAGAGGGGGAGAGGGCGGGGGGAGAGGGGGAGAGGGCGGGGGGAGAGGGGGAGAGGGCGGGGGGAGAGGGGGAGAGGGCGGGGGGAGAGGGGGAGAGGGCGGGGGGAGAGGGGGAGAGGGCGGGGGGAGAGGGGGAGAGGGCGGGGGGAGAGGGGGAGAGGGCGGGGGGAGAGGGAGAGAGAGGGCGGGGGGAGAGGGAGAGAGGCGGGGGGAGAGGGAGAGAGGGCGGGGGGAGAGGGAGAGAGGGCGGGGGGAGAGGGAGAGAGGGCGGGGGGAGAGGGAGAGAGGGCGGGGGGAGAGGGAGAGAGGGCGGGGGGAGGGAGAGGGAGAGGGGCGGGGGGGAGGGAGAGGGAGAGGGGGCGGGGGGAGAGAGGGCGGGGGAGAGAGGGCGGGGGGAGGGAGAGATAGAGGGGGCGGGGGGAGAGAGGGCGGGGGGAGAGGGGGAGAGAGGGCGGGGGGAGAGGGGGAGAGAGGGCGGGGGGAGAGGGGGAGAGAGGGCGGGGGAGAGGGGGAGAGAGGGCGGGGGGAGGGGGGGGAGAGAGGCGGGGGGAGGGGGGAGAGAGGGCGGGGGGAGGGGGGGGAGAGAGGGCGGGGGGAGGGGGGGAGAGAGGGGCGGGGGAGGGGGGAGAGAGGGCGGGGGGAGGGGGAGAGGGGGGAGAGGGCGGGGGAGGGGGGGAGAGAGGGCGGGGGAGGGGGGAGAGAGGGCG
Source organism: Narcine bancroftii (assembly GCF_036971445.1). Lineage (NCBI taxonomy): Eukaryota > Metazoa > Chordata > Chondrichthyes > Torpediniformes > Narcinidae > Narcine > Narcine bancroftii. Next base: position 7,079,220 of record NC_091475.1, on the reverse strand, counting down.
GGGGGAGGGGGGGAGAGAGGGCGGGGGGAGGGGGGAGAGAGGGCGGGGGGAGGGGGGGAGAGAGGGCGGGGGGAGGGGGAGAGAGGGCGGGGGGAGGGGGGAGAGAGGGCGGGGGGAGGGGGGAGAGAGGGCGGGGGAGGGGGAGAGAGGGCGGGGGGAGGGGGGGAGAGAGGGCGGGGGGGAGGGGGGGAGAGAGGGCGGGGGGAGGGGGGGAGAGAGGGCGGGGGGAGGGGGGAGAGAGGGCGGGGGGAGGGGGGGAGAGAGAGGCGGGGGAGGGGGGAGAGAGGCGGGGGGAGGGGGGGAGAGGGCGGGGGAGGGGGGAGAGAGGGCGGGGGAGGGGGGAGAGAGGGCGGGGGGAGGGGGGGAGAGAGGGCGGGGGGAGGGGGGGGGAGAGAGGGCGGGGGGAGGGGGGGAGAGAGGGCGGGGGGAGGGGGGAGAGAGGGCGGGGGGGAGGGGGGGAGAGAGGGCGGGGGCGGGGGGAGAGAGGGCGGGGGGAGGGGGGGAGAGAGGGCGGGGGGAGGGGGGAGAGAGGGCGGGGGAGGGGGGGAGAGAGGGCGGGGGAGGGGGGAGAGAGGGCGGGGGGAGGGGGGGAGAGAGGGCGGGGGAGGGGGGAGAGAGGGCGGGGGGAGGGGGGAGAGAGGGCGGGGGAGGGGGGAGAGAGGGCGGGGGGAGGGGGGGAGAGAGGGCGGGGGGAGGGGGGGAGAGAGGGCGGGGGGAGGGGGGAGAGAGGGCGGGGGGAGGGGGGGAGAGAGGGCGGGGGGAGGGGGGGAGAGAGGGCGGGGGGAGGGGGGGAGAGAGGGCGGGGGGAGGGGGGGAGAGAGGGCGGGGGGAGGGGGGGAGAGAGGGCGGGGGGAGGGGGGAGAGAGGGCGGGGGGAGGGGGGAGAGAGGGCGGGGGGAGGGGGGGAGAGAGGGCGGGGGGAGGGGGGAGAGAGGGCGGGGGGAGGGGGGGAGAGAGGGCGGGGGGAGGGGGGGAGAGAGGGCGGGGGGAGGGGGGGAGAGAGGGCGGGGGGAGGGGGGAGAGAGGCGGGGGGAGGGGGGAGAGAGGGCGGGGGGAGGGGGGGAGAGAGGGCGGGGGGTTGAGGGGGGAGAGAGGGGCGGGGGGAGGGGGGGAGAGAGGGCGGGGGGAGGGGGGGAGAGGGGCGGGGGGAGGGGGGGAGAGAGGGCGGGGGGAGGGGGGGAGAGAGGGCGGGGGGGGAGGGGGGGAGAGAGGGCGGGGGAGGGGGGGAGAGAGGGCGGGGGGAGGGGGGGAGAGAGGGCGGGGGGAGGGGGGGAGAGAGGGCGGGGGGAGGGGGGGAGAGAGGGGCGGGGGGAGGGGGGGAGAGAGGGCGGGGGGAGGGGGGGAGAGAGGGGCGGGGGAGGGGGGGAGGAGAGGGCGGGGGAGGGGGGGAGAGAGGGCGGGGGGGAGGGGGGGAGAGAGGGCGGGGGGAGGGGGGGAGAGAGGGCGGGGGGAGGGGGGAGAGAGGGCGGGGGGAGGGGGGGAGAGAGGGCGGGGGGAGGGGGGGAGAGAGGGCGGGGGGAGGGGGGGAGAGAGGGCGGGGGGAGGGGGGGAGAGAGGGCGGGGGGAGGGGGGGAGAGAGGGCGGGGGGAGGGGGGAGAGAGGGCGGGGGGAGGGGGGGAGAGAGGGCGGGGGGAGGGGGGGAGAGAGGGCGGGGGGAGGGGGGAGAGAGGGCGGGGGGAGGGGGGGAGAGGGCGGGGGGAGGGGGGGAGAGAGAGGGCGGGGGGAGGGGGGGAGAGAGGGCGGGGGGAGGGGGGGAGAGAGGGCGGGGGAGGGGGGGAGAGAGGGCGGGGGGAGGGGGGGGAGAGAGGGCGGGGGGAGGGGGGGAGAGAGGGCGGGGGGGAGGGGGGGGAGTTGAGGGCGGGGGGAGGGGGGAGAGAGGGCGGGGGGGAGGGGGGGGGAGAGGAGGGCGGGGGGGGAGGGGGGGGAGAGAGGGCGGGGGGGAGGGGGGGAGAGAGGGCGGGGGGAGGGTAACTGCAGATGCTGAAA